>NC_051309.1:110503302-110806332 GCF_015220235.1 Choloepus didactylus | reverse complement strand
ACAAAGTGGTACAGAAGTATAGATCCTGTCTTTGAATATTTGGTCTTTAAATCCTTGGAAATGAATCATGGAAAACTGCAGAAATAAAGTGGAAAGGTAAAAAATAAAATACCACCAAAAGTTGAATAGCTGACCCTTATTTCAGGGAAACTGAGACAGTATTTTTTTAAACAATGAGCCTTTCCCACTTATGAAACTGAGGTACTTCACAATCACAGTGTAAAAAAAGTCTATAAATTTATGTTATGGTGAATTTATCAAGTTTTCTTTTTTTTGACAAAAATGAATGGCCATATTGGTAAATCATATATACAGATTATTCAGTATATTAATAATTAAGATAAAGAAGGTAAGAAATTAGTCACATACTGTGGTGGTTTGAAGCTCTCTGTACCCCAGAAAAATATGCTCATAAATCTAATCCATCAATTTCTGTGAGTAAACCCCTTGTAAGTAAGATCTTTTGATGAGACTTTTTCAGTTAAGTTGTAACCCGCCTCATTCAGGATGGCACTTAAGCCCATTACTGGATTCCTTTTTAAACTAAATGGAGAGAGAGAGAGAAAGCACATGCGTGCCATGGAAGCAAAAGGCTGAAAGCAACAAAACCTGGAAGAGAGACAAACCGACACCACTATGTGCTTTACCATATGGCAGAGAAGCCAAGATCACTGGCGGCCAGTCTTTGGGAAGAAAGTATCACCTTGATTTTCCAGCCTCAACCACAAGTGAATAAATTCCTATTTTTTGTAACCAGACCCATTTCCTGGTATTTGCTTTAAGCAGTCTGGGAAACTAAAGCATGTACCTTAACTTCGTATCGGAACCCATGCTTTAAATTAGTATCTCATTTAATGCTTTGAACCAACCATAGGTAAAGATTGTTAGTCCCCTTTTGCTGGTTAGGCAGCTGCAGATCCTAGCAGATATCCTCAAAAAAGATCACTTCATGAGTAAGATTATGAAAGAGGTCTTCTCACTGCTCATTCTACCATATAACACTGCCTCCAAAAGTACAAAGTGAAATTTAAAATTCAACATGCATTATGGAGAATATTAGTAACCTTCAGAATAACAGGAAAAGTTTGTGAAAAGGTTAAGGGATCTTAATACCTACACTGAAAACCCAGCTGCCTCCTCTTCATGGGAAATCACAGTCTCCACACTCTGAATCAATTACAGGTTCCATGACTTGTAGCATAGACATTTACTATGTTTCATAAGTTGACAGTATGATGTAAGACACCTGACCCAAAAAAAATCACACTGTAAATGTGCAACACTTCAGTTTACAAATAAAAGCCAAAATGAAAAGCTACTATCAAAATGTGGGCCACAGATTTTGGAACACAACTGAAATAATACACTATAGATTCACGAAAGGAATTAAACTGAAAATAAATCCCAGAAATTCCAACAGAAGAGAAGGAGACTGAGACTAAGAACAACCACCTTCAGGGATGTCACCTGAATCCTGAGTTTCTGTGCCTGCCTCAGGGCAGGTGAAGTGCTCCAGGGCAGAGTCTGTGTCCTCTTAATCTTTGTGTAACCCTGGGGAGATGCAGTGAGAATCCCTAACCTTCTCACTAGGCAGAGGACCAGCAAGTTTGGAAAGTTGCTAGCTAAATTTCACAGCGGCAGTTATTTTCCTCTACTCTTCTTGATAAGGTGAGAAAAGCAGATAAAAAGAGAGGGGAAAAACACTGCAGGGAAGACACAGCAACTTTCCTGGGGCTGACCGGGAGGAACACTGGTTTTTATTCTGTGCTAAGACTGAATGTGAGCTCCACGTTGGGCTTGGGAGCTCATCTCCCTCCCACTGAGCATGGACCCAGAGTATATCTTGTCCCAGACATTACTGGATGTGGTGCATTTTGTGGAGTTCCATGGAGTTCCAGGTGTCTCCCTTCCTGAGCTTTATACATGTTGTTTTCTTCACCTACATACATTCATCTCACCCCTGTCCACCTCGAGTCTCACCTGGTTGATTCTCTGCTTAGATTCACCGTCAGTGATCCTGAAGGCATGACCCATATAGTTACTCCAATTATAGCAAGCATCACAGTTTATATTGATTGTCCATTTCTTTCATTCTTTGAATAAGCACTATTTGGGCACTCTGTCAAAGGAGGAATGGTGTTACTTGGTAGGAAGGACATAATGATGAGCCAAAGAGGAACAAGAAGAAGAATAGACAATAATCCATATCTACAATTGAAAAATGCATAAAATGCTATGAATGAAATTTACACAGCATTATGAAAATTATGAACCATTAGGGATGATTTCCCTTGGAGCTAAGATAAGATGGTTGAAAAGAGTTTACTAGATACAAGAATAGAGTTGGTGAATAGAAAGCACAGGTGTAAGAAGAGCAGTGCTGTGCACAGACATTACAAGTAAAAGGAGCAGCATAGGAATAGGCCCTGAGATGGGACAGAACACTTAGTACATTTAAGGATCTGAAAGAACCCATACTTTCTGGACGTCAATTTTGTTCACCATATTACCCCCAATAAAATGATATTTAGTGGGCATTTAATACGTGGTTGTTTAATGAACACTGAACGAATGAATGAGCTAAGAATTGTGAGTGTGTGCCTGAACAAAGAGGCAGCATCTATTAGCCAAAGTTTCCTTTGACAGCTGAAGAAACAGCGATTGCTCTCTTGGTTCTATTATGACTGCATAGTAATGGTGTCCAGCTGTTAAAGATGTCCCACAACCCATTGCCCTTCGATGATAATATCATCACATTATAAAACAGATGTTTGTTTAAAATCTGTTTCATCTGCTAATCTGTGTACTCTTTGAAAGAAGATATCTTTCTTTCTTATCTTTGCATTTCCATTAACTAGGGCCTTGCACACATAGGGGTCAAGCATTTATTAAATTGAATAATATAATCTTTGAGGTCAGGGGTCCCTCTTTTGATTACTTGTAGCACATGTAACAGTGCCTTTCACATAGCAGGCAATCAATAAATATTTGTTGAATTAAATTGAAGCACTAGATTCTACTATATGTATATTTTTTAATTTTATTAGAGAAACTGTGGGTTTACAGAACAATCCTGCATAAAATACAGGATTACATGCCCTATCCCACAACCAACACCTTGCATCAGTGTGCAACACTTGTCACAATTGTTGAAAGCACTTTTCATAGTTGTACTATTGTTTAACAGTAGTTATGTTTGTTACAATTGACAAAAGATTATTAAAATATTAACTATCATCCACAGTTTAGATTAGTTTCATATTTTTTCCATATACCTCCCTATTGTTAACACCTTGCATTAGTGTCACACATTTGTTATAATTCATGAAAGAACATTCTTGTACTTGTTCCTATTTCTCCACATCCTCTCCAATACCTGTAGTTTTCTGTTTTTTGTTTTTTTTTTTTAATAGTGGACATTCTAATAGGTGTGGAAATGATATTTCATTCTGGTTTTGATTTGCATTTTCTTAATAGGTAGTGATGTTAAGCATTTTTTCATGTACTTTTTAGCTATTTGTATTTCCTCTTAGGGGAAAAGTCTATTCAAAACTTTTGCTTATTTTTTAATTGGATTGTTAGTCATTTTATTGTTGAATTGTAGGATTTCTTTATATATTCTAGATATTACATGCTTATCAGATATGTGGTTTCCAAATATTTCTCCCATTGAGTAAGTTGTCTTTTCACATTCTTGACAAAGTTCTTTGATGCACAATAGTTTTTAATTTTGAGGAAGTTACATTTACCTATTTTTCTTTCATTGCTTATGCTTTGGGTGTAAAGCCCAAGAAACCATTGACTACCAGAAGATTCTGAAGATAATTCCCTACATTTTCTACTAGGAGTTTATAACCCTGGTTCCTATATTTAGGTCTTTGATCTATTTTGAATCAATTTTGTATAAGTGTGAGATAGGGGTCCTCCTTCATTCTTTTACTTAAGGATACCCAGCTCTCCCAGTACCATTTGTTAAATAAAATATCCTTTCACAATTGATTGGACTTGTCACATCTGTATGACAATATCAATTGACCACAGATATGAGGGTCTATTTCTGAACTCTCAATTTGATTCTGTTGGTCAATATATCTATCCTTATGCCAATACCTTGCTGTTTTTACCATTGTAGATTTCTAGTTCTATTTGTAGTCTGCTGTTCTTTTTCTAATTCCTCAAGGTATGCAGTTAGGTCTTTTATTTCAGCTCTCTCTTCCTTTTAAATGTAGGCATTTAGGACTATAAAATTCCCTCTCGGCACAGCCTTCTTTGCATCCCATATGTTTGGATACATTGCATTCTCATTTTCATTCATCTCAAGATATTTACTGATTTCCGCTGTGATTTCTTCTTTGACCCACTGATTATTTAAGCATGTGTTGTTTAACCTGCACATATATGTGAATTATTCCTCCACCTAATATTGATTTTGAGTTTCATTCCATTTGATCAGAGAAAGTGTTTTGTATAATTTCAATCTTTTAAAATTTATTGAGATTTATTTTGTGACCCAATATATAGTCTATCCAGGAGAATGAACCATAAGCACTTGAGAAGAATGTATATCCTACTGTCGTATTATTTATTTACTTACTTAATTTCTTTATTTATTATCTGTTTTTACCCTTTTGGTTACCCTTGCTGATAATCATCATTTCTACACTCTACTCCAAGCCTCTCTCTCCTGTCCTTTCCTTTCAGCCTGCTAACCCTTTTTAGTATTTCTTGTAGGGCAGGTCTCTTGTTGACTAATTCTCTCAGAAGTATAAACATAAAGTTCTGTTTATCTGTGAATATTTTAAACTCTTTCTCATTTTTGAAGGACATTTTTACCAGATAAAGAATTCCTGCTTGGCAGTTTTCTCTTTCAGTACCTTAAATGTATCATACCAGTGCCTTCTCGCCTCCATGGTTTTTGATGAGAAATTGGTACTTAGTCTTATTGCAGTTCCTTGTATGTGACAAATCACCTTTCTCTTCCTGCTTTCATGATTTTCTTCTAATCCCTGACATTTGGCATTCTGATTAGTATGTGTGTCAGAGGAGGTCTATTAGGATTTATTCTGTGCTTCTTGAACATGTTTATACAAGCCTTTTATGGGAGTTGGGAAATTTTCATTCATTATTTCCTTGAATATTCTTTCTGCACCCTTTCCCTCCTCTTCTCTTTCTCTTTCACCCATGACATGTACATTTGTACTCTGTGCTGTCATTCAAATGTGTGAGACCCTGCTTAATATTTTTCCCATTATTTTCTCTATCTGTCTTCTGTCTGTAAGATTTCAATTGCCCTGTATTCTGGCTCACTGATTCTTTCTTCTGCCTGTTCAAGTCTTCTGTTGTATGCCTCTAGTGTATTTTTAATCTCCTCTATTTTGCCTTTCATTCCCACCCATCATTTATTTTATGTCTCTTTTTATACTTTCAAATTATTCTTCACGCTTACATTGTGTTTTCTTAATATCTTTTATTTTTCAGCCGTATTTTCCTTCATCTCCTTGAACTGATGTAGGAGATTTGTTCAAACAACTTTGATTAGTTTTCCAAATTCTGTGTCTCCTCTGAAGTTTTGATTTGTTCCTTTGACTAGGCCATATCTTCCTGTTTCTTGGTAAGAATTGTAATTTTTTGCTGACGTCTGGGCATCTGATTATCTTGATGAGATTACTCTGGTGGTCAGTTTCTCTCTTGCCTAGGGTTTTATTATTGATTGGCTTTGTGCTAAGGCTCTTCATTGACACCTGGTTCAACTTATTCTAGCCCTTTAGACTAGCCCTTGTTTAACTGATCAGTTTTATTCACTTCATCTGATTCTTACCCCACATATATGGTATAATTTTTGAGACTGCAATATTTGTGTGGTTGTTTCACCCCCTGAGAAAGCTTCCTTTCCTCAGTTCCTTATCCGGGAATGTTGAGCTGTTTTGTTCATTTTTGTTTCGCCTTTATAGTTCTTTAACCCTCCTTTCATTGTCTCTAGGCAGCTGCTTCTGCCTAGAGGGCAAATTCTTAGAGAAGGATCACCCTTGAGAGGACTTTCCCTAGCCAGTATTTCCCAGTCAAAGTAGGGCCAGGGACCCATGAAGAGGGCATAGACCAATTCCAAAGTGCCCTGGGGAGGAGACTGGTGTCCTTTTGGTGGCTACCCAAATCTGTGCTTTCCTGGCCTGCCCCACAGATGGTACTCTTCAGCAAACTGTTCCTTTCAATCATAAGGAGGTACTGTGCCTTTAAGTCTCCACTGATTCTGCCCCTGTCAGAGGCAGGGTTGAAACAGAATCTGCCACTGCTTTTGTCCGGGGTGGGTTGAGACTATAATTGCCCACACGCTGGAACCCAGCTATCTGAGTTTTGTAATCAAAAGCCACAATTAGTGCTGAGCTGTGCTCCCTTCATGCCCCATTCTTAGGTAAAAGGACTTTTACATCTCTTTTGACAGCAGCAATCAGCCAAGGACTGGATCCCAAGGTGGCCTGTCACGAGATGGGGGGTAAGCACCAGCTGCAGCCAGCATGGAGAGTTTCAGTCACAGTCCCTCCCCACAGTTTATCAAGCTCTTTTTCACACTCTTCTTTGGATGCTGTACCATGTTCTTCTGGCCTCCAGAGCCCTGGAACAGTTGTTTTAGACTGTTTTGGCTGTTTACTAGTTGCCTTGAAGGACTGACTGAGTCCTCGAGCTCCCTACTTCACTATCTTTTTTCTGAAACTCTCTTCTACATCTTATAATTTCCCTGTTTCTCCCTTTCTCTCTTCATAGCATGAAACCAAAACTCAGATTAATAGGAAGCACCAAACATTCTATTCTTTCAATTTTACCTCTCTAGGGACCACTCTTTCCTTTGATTTGTAGAATTAGTTTCTACAAACAGACTAACTAACACAGAGCTTCGGCTCCCAGTGAGGTCTTAGAGCATTTCCTAATGCTATATTCTAATTGTTGTATGACATTAAAGATAATTTTCTCAGATTAAACACAGATCCATTTAATAGAGACATTACCGTATCACGCTAACATTGAAGGTATTTCATGTAATGTACCTTCTATAAAAACACAGAATTTTTCTCCAAGTCACCAGACATGCCTCCCTTATCCACATTGTCTTATAACATACCACTCCTGTGTCTCAGCAGAGCATTGCAATGTGTGGCAAAATAAGATGTTTATATGATAGAAGCATAATAACGTAGGAAACATAATCTTAAGTGAAATCAGATGCATAACAGTATAAGCCCAAGTTCTATTTGTTCTGCACCTAGGTAATAAAATCTCAATATTCTGTCTATATAGAAACTAAAAGAAATCCTGAGTGTAATCTTGAGCATACTTAGTTAAAAGGCTCAGAAGTTAATTCATGGAGAAGGGGAATTTATTGTCAGAGCAGTCTTTCAAAACCATCTGCATGGCTGTAGAACCAGGCTTGAAAAACATGTGGCAACTCAAGAAGGCCAGGCAGCAGGCACCAGGGGACAACAGCCAACTTCCTGCTACAGGAATGGCCTGAGGAGGACCCTGCTGCCCCTCCTCCAGCTGCCTGCAAAACCATCACACACAGCAATACACACGCAGTGGAGAAGTTCCAAGCACAGGCAGGAGTTCAGATGCCAAACAGGAAAAAAAAAGAAAGCAAACTTAAGGAAAAACCAAAACAAAACAAAAATAAAGGTCTTCTCCACCTACAAATATGAAACCATGTTGTTCCCCATCACACCTCCTCCAACATTTCAGCTGAAGTCTCTTCCAGTGCTAATCACAAACTTGGAAGAATATAATACAGAGTAACTAGCCAGAGTAATTAAATTCAATAATTATTGTGCTTAGCAAAGAATATTAGCATACAAAAAGTATTTAATATATGCTCGTAGACCTCATCTCGGGATAAAATATTACAATATACAAAGAGTACATTTAAACTCATGAGTTTAGAAAATGGGGTGAGCTAGCATTTTAACTTGTTTTAATAAGTGCTGTAAAAGTAAATTAATTTTACCTGAAATCTTGGAGTATTTTTAACCAGGATAATGCCTCTTAATATAAAATACCTAACCTCCGGTATTCTATTTTTTGCTTGCATTTGTTTAATTGTTCTCTTTGTATTCATTTAAAGCATTTCCTATTTTGGCCACTGTTTTAGCCAAGGTAGGTTAGGTTATGCTGCAATTATAAACAATTCAAATCTTAGCATCATAATGCAGCAAACGTTTAAATTTTTCACACACAATCTGCAGATCTGGGCAAGTCCCAGGAAAGCTGTTTTGTATTGGTTCAGAATTTGGGGCTGCATTACTATGATGGAAGCAACATTTCGTCCTACACTTCTAAGAACATCATGACAGGGAAGAGAAAGCCAGAGACTGGAGCTCTAGCAATTAAATGCTTGTGCCTGGAACTGACACATATCACTCTGGTTCACATTTCACGGGCCAAAGCAAGTCACTCTGTCTCCCCCTAAATTTAAGAAGGTGGAGAAGTGAAGTCCTCTGTATGCAAGGAAATGAAGGAGAAACAGATGTTGGTGAATGCCTACAAATCCATCATATAGGGAGCCAGCAATGTCGTGACCCTTCCTTTAAAAAATGTGTGAATTGCCTGCAAATACATCACACACAGCAAGACACATGCAGCAGAGAAGTTCCAAGCATTTGTGTGAAAAATTTAAACATTTGCCTAACCTACCTTGGCTGAAACAGTGGGCAATTGCAGATTTGGAAAATGGAATATCACTAAGTTTGCCTATATTAAAAATAATTTCCCCAAAAATTTTTTCTTTAAAAAAATTCCTTGATCATCCTTGATCAAATGTACTTAAAAAACTACTAAAAAATTTTAAGGATGGGAAAGTTTCTGCTCTCACAATTATATTGCCATGAAAATTATACTGATTGCTTCAGGGCTAACTCATTCCTTTCCCTCCGAAATGTTGCTATCTTGTGCTGTTGTTTCTGTAACAAATATCCACAGAGCTGCTCACCCACACCTTTAATTCTCATAAATACCAAACTAATTAAGACAAAAACAAAAACGACAAACAAAATGTTACATATTATATTTTAGGCTATCTACTTATCTTGAAATAGATTACTAAGGGCATAACAGTATCTCAAACCAATTGTTTTTATTGTGTTCAGTACACTAAATGTTTTTAGTTCAACACATTTTTACTATGTACTTAGTATGATATTTCTCAATAAGTGTCTAATTTCTCTCTAGAGATCTTAGAATATGAAAGCTATACTATTGTGTAATAAAGATACAAGTTGAAAAGTTAACTATGCAGTTCCAGAAGTACCTTAACTCTGAAGAAAAAATGTGTGTGTGTGTGTGTGTGTGTGTGTGTGTGTGAGTGTGTGTGTGTGTGCGTGTATTGAAGGAATGAAGCAATCTCTTAAAGGCATGGAGGATTAAGGATAAGAAAATAAAAAATAACCCCAAAATGTTTGGTACAAAGGAAGTGACTGAGTTTAAATATATGCTTTATAAAATTATTTACCTTTTTAGTATGAAGAAAACAAAAAGAAATTCACAAGTTCAAAATTAAATTGTGAAGAAATGTTTTTTAATGTTAAATACATAGCTATATATCTGAAAAACAAGCTCCCTACAAAGCATCTAATATTGCTATATGACTTTGTTAAAAATTACTTTTAGTATATATCTGAACTAGAAAGAAAAAAAGGGAAATTCTCAAAGACCAAAAATGAAGTCGCATTTGAATCTAGAAAGGAAAGGAGGCCCTAAAGCCAGCAGCTGCCTCAGGGCATCTGCCAATCTCCAGCAACATAGAGTTGCAATTCCAAAAGCCACATGGGAGACAAGAGAGATGACATTTAGAAGGTTGTTGGATTGAAGACCCACCCATAAAGCTGGGAGACCTATGTATGCGCTACATCCTCTGTGAAATAATGAACTAGGAAAATCTGCCTCACAAGGGAACTCAGCAAGGAAACTTGTTTATAGTAATCTTGCCTCTGAGTATGTGTGAAGTGGGAGGTGGAGTGGTTGAAGAATTTCCAAAGAATTTCCCAAGAATTTATAAGTAGAAGCCAGCTGTTAGGTAGTAAATGCCAGCCTGAAATTACAGTACCTTTAATTTCAAAAAAAAAACTTAAAAAGAAATTAAGATGGTCCAAATAAGGAAGGGATTCCCTGCAGCTGGCAGAAGTAAAAGCAAACCATCTCTGCAGAGATATGCCCTCAATCTAAGCCTCAAATATCCTCACAAATAAAGTTCTTACAACAGGCTTACAATCAGAATTTTTTTAAAGTCATAAAATGACAAGAATACATGAACAAAGATAGGTAGAATAAATAAATACAATTAGATTTATAAATATTTCTGATTTTAAGAACCATTTAATATAGAAATCAAAATAATTTGCTAATGATGCCTAACAAAATAATAGAAGTAATGAATAATACTTCAAGCAAAGAATAAATGAATTTCTACTGTACTTCAATAACAATTTTAAATATCAGATTAAATATATCTGAAAAATAAGTAAATGGGAGATTAGATCTGAAGAAATTATACAGAATGTAAAACAGAGAGGCAAAACAATATTAAATATGAAAAGGGTTAGTGATGTGGAGAAAGTGCATAAAATTGTCTAACAAAGTTATGTCTGGAGTTCTGGAAAGGACCAATGCAGAAAAATTGGGAAAAGTTAACATTTGAGGAGAGAACATCTGATAATTTTCATGACTGATTAAAGAATAAGCTTTTAAATTCATAAAGCACACCAAGTCCTAAGCAATATAATTTTTTTAAAACACATTAAAATAACCTAGACATATTGCAGCATCCCTGCTGAACACAAATAACAAAGAGAAGATTTTATAAGAAGCCAGAGGGAAAAGACAGATTATCGGATTACCTATACAATTCAAAGGACAGCTGATTTCTTAACTGTATTAAAGGCAAAAACAAACAAACTAAAATAAAAACAAACAAACAAACCAAAAAAAAAAAATATTTAAAGGGCCAGGAGAAAATAACTGTTTGTTGTATACTCAACAAAGCTGTCTTTCAAGAATAATTGTGAAAAACATTTTTTAACAATAACAAAAAAGTACAAAATTTGAGAATTTACTCCAAAAACCTTTTCAAAAGTAACTTATAATAGACATAACTCAAGAATAAAGAATATGATCCAGGATGTAGGTTTGACATGCAAGAGGGAACGGTGAACAAAGGAAAGTATGGGCATAGTTAAGTCTAATGAAAGGGAAATAGTATAAAAAAATAATACTAACATATAACTTGTAGATAATAAAAAAGAGCTGAAATATTATAAAATAGTTCATAAGACTAGATAAACTATTTGTAGCTAAAGCACTCTAAGTTCATTGTATTGTACAGAAATATAGTGAAGTTATTGATTAAATGTAGACTTCATAAAGTTGAATATAAACAGCATAATTCCTAGAGTAACCCATACAAAATATTTAAGATATTGTATAACTTCCACACCAGTAGAAGGAAAAGGTATAATTATAGGGGAGGAAATAATCAATGGAAAATAAGATTTGCAAGAAAAAAATGTGGAGAAAAAAACACAGCCAGCAAGAAAAATAGAAAGCATAAAATAACATGATAGATATAAATCCAAATATAGAAGAGGGCACAATAAATACAAATATTTCAGATGAGGAACTAAGATTGCCATGTATTTATATCAACTGTAAATATTAGCTAGGTATTTATAGCAGACACATGTAAAACAACTCCTGAGGGAAACTAATGAAATAGAAAACAAATATAAAACACAAAAAATAAATTACAAGATCAAATAAATCAAAAGAGGTTTATTGGGGGGCACATTAAAATTGCTAAAAAAGATATAAAATTTGGTGAATAAATTGAGGATATAATTGCAGATGCAGAAGAGAGAAAAAATTTAAGCCATTAATTTGAAAACTAGTACAGTATGGAACAATGCCTAGAAAAATATGATTTACCAAAAATAGATAAATTTAAAGATAAATTGAGAGTCTGAATAATACTGTAACTTCTAAAGATATTGAATCAGTATTTTAAAATATTTTCATAAAGGAAACATTAGGCCCAGATGATTTCTTACAAATGTATTGTATTACATATTCAAGGAACAAATAATTCCAATCCTAAGCAACTATTCCTGGAACTACAAAGAGAGTGAAAATATTCCACTCATTTGATCAGGGTCGCATAACCATGATTCAAAAGCTAGAGGACAGGGAAAACCTAAGATGGCGGCTAGATGAGACAGAGCAAAAAAAACATCTCCATAAAAAATACTAGATAAAAACCAGAAAGTGACCCAGAACAGTTCCAGCATAGCACCAGCCAGACAAGGTCTGCTAAATCCACAGGGACCGTGCATTTGGTGAAACCAGGAGTCTGCATTCTGAAACGAGTGAGTGAACCAGCTGAAAGTCTGGCAGCCACCCTGCAGTGTGGGGAAATGGTGGGCTGGAGTTTGGAGACAGACTAGTTCTTTAACAGCAAAAAAAAAAAAAAAAAGCCCAGGAGCAGCTGCAGATACGACAGGGAGAGCTGCACAGTGAAGCAGGGTGGGAGCGGGTTGGGCTAACACCTCAGTGTCTGGCTTGGAGGATACCCCTTCCCACACCCGCTGCTGATTGTCTTGGGACCAGGGGAGCAGAGGGGAGTCAAAAGGAGAAAAAAACTGCACCCCTTGCAGCCATCTCCCTGGCGGGCTAGGGACACTCCTGCCCGGGCCTGGACCCACAGCCCAGAGCTGCGCCAAGAAACCCAGTGTGACAGGGAGTCTTTTGCACAGCACTGCACACATGCCACAATATTGGCTGTGAACAGTGGCCTTTAATGCACCTATGGCTGATTGCCCCGGAGCTGGGAGGGCGGAGATGTGCAAAAAGGGGGAAGTTAACGCATCTCACTCAACCATCTTTGAAGCGGGCTGGGAGCACCCTGCACAGCCTGGCGACCCAGGGCTTCCCTGGCGGGCCGGCACACACTTGTGATGTGGCACACCCCTCCTTCAGCAGAGGTCCTGGAAGAGCACAGCAGGGAAGAGGGAACCACTCGGAAATCCCAGGGAACCTATGCCGATACCAAGGACTTGTGAGCCAGCAGCAGAGACAAGCTGTGGCAAGAATGAAATGAAGACTTAGACTCTTGCAACAGCCTTAAATCTCCAGGAACACCTGGGAGGTTTGATTTTTAAAGCTGCCTAACCACCCAGACACATGTCCCACATTCAGGGTGGACAGCACCAACAACACACCCAAATTTAGTGCACCAATTGAACCCCACAAGAATCAGATCCCCACACACCACAAAGACAAAGTTGGGGAGAACTGACTTGAGGGGAATAGGTGACACACAGACACCATCTGCTAATTAGTTAGAGACAGTGCATGCCACCAAACTGCAGTTCTGACAAATTAGAGATCAAGTAAAGCAAATGCCAAGAGGCCAAAAAAAAAAAAAAGAAAATCTTAAAGCATATGATAAAACCAGATGATATGGAGAAGCCAAACCCAAACACTCAAATCAAAAGATCATAAGACACACAGTATTTGGCACAATTAATCAAAGAACTACAGACAGGCAACGAGAGCATGGCATAGGATATAAAGGACATAAAGAAGGACATGGCAAAGGATATAAAGGACATAAAGAAGACCCTAGAAGAGCATAAAGGAGAAATTGCAAGAGTAAATAAAAAAATAGAAGACCTTATGGAAATAAAAGAAACTGTAGGCCAAATTAAAAAGACTTTGGATACTCATAATACAGGATTAGAGGAAGATGAATAACAACTCAGCCTTCTCAAGGACCACAGAACAGAAAATGAAAGAACAAAAGAAAGAATGGGGAAAAAAATCGAAAAATCAAAATGGATCGCAGGGATATGATAGATAAAATAAAATGTCCAAATTTAAGACTCATTGGTGTCCCAGAAGGGGAAGAGAAGGGTAAAGGTCTAGAAAGAGTATTCAAAGAATTGTTGGGGAACACTTCCCAAACCTTCTACACAATATAAATACACAAAGCATAAATGTCCAGCAAACTCCAAATAAAATAAATCCAAATAAACCCACTCCAAGACATATTCTGATCAGACTGTCAAATACTGAAGAGAAGGAGCAAGTTCTCAAAGCAGCAAGAGAAAAGCAATTCACCACATACAAAGGAAACAACACAAGACTTAAGTAGTGACTACTCAGTGGTCACCATGGAGGTGAGAAGGCAGTGGCATGACATATTTAAAATTCTGAGAGAGAAAAATTTCCAACCAAGAATACTTTATCCAGCAAAGCTCTCCTTCAAATTTGAGGGAGAGCTTAAATTTTTCACAAACAAACAAATGCTGAGAGATTTTGCTAATAAAAGACCTGCCCTACTTCAGATACTAAAGGGAGCCCTACTGACAGACAAAGAAAGGAGAGAGAGATATAGAGAATTTTAACAGACATATATAGACTATACATACCAGGTCACCAGGACACACATTCTTCTCTAGTGATCATGGATCTTTCTCCAGAATGGACTGTATGCTGGGACATAAAAACAAGCCTCAATAAATTAAAAAAAAAAAAAATGAATTTGTTCAAAGCACATTCTCTGGCCACAATAGAATACAAACAGAAGTCAATAACCATCAGAGACTTGGAGAATTCACAAATACCTGGAGGGTAAAAATGAGGGGGAGATGAAAACATTCCCAGATAATCAAAAGCTGAGGGACTTCACCACCAGTAGATCAGTCCTATAAGAAATGCTAAAGGGAGTTGAGCAGGCTGAAAGGAAGTGACATTAAACAATGGACTGAAACTACATGAAGAAATAAAGATTTCCAGTAAAGATCACATGGTAAATATAAATACCAATACTACTATATTTTTGATTTGTAACTCCACTGTTTACTTCCTACAGGATCTAAAATACATAAACTGTAATGATAAATCAGTGGTTTTGGACTCAATGTAAAATATGTAATTTTTGACAAGAACTACATAAAGGTGGGGGAATGATGGAGTATAGGAACATAGTTTATGTGTCATATTGAAATTAAGTTGGTATCAAAGAAAAACAAGATTGTTATAGATTTAAGATGTTAAATTTAAGCCCCATGGTAAACACAAAGAAAGAATCAGAGAATATGACCATAGAGATGAAAAATAGAGTATGGGTTCTAAGAAGTGGGGAAAGGGGCAATGGGGAGTTAAGAAATGAGAGTATGGTTTCTGTTTGGGGTGAAGGGAAACTTCTAGAAATTGATGGTGGGAAGGT
Organism: Choloepus didactylus; assembly: GCF_015220235.1. Taxonomy (NCBI): domain Eukaryota; kingdom Metazoa; phylum Chordata; class Mammalia; order Pilosa; family Megalonychidae; genus Choloepus; species Choloepus didactylus. The sequence goes on along the minus strand of NC_051309.1, from coordinate 110,791,073 downwards.
GATAGCATTGTAACATTCTAAATGTGATTAATCCCACTAAGGGAATGCTAGGGAGGGGGTGGAATGGGAAGATTTAGGCTGTATATATGTTTCCACAATTGAAAAAAAAGACAGTCTAAATAGATGACAATTAAATGCCCAGGATCATCCTGGATGGGATCTGAGGATGGAGGAGAAGAGGCTCAAAGGGATACAGATGGGACATAAGAAAAAGAAAAGAAATATAGAGTGTAAGCTTTATATCAATGTTGAATTTCTTGAACTTCTTAGCTGCGCTTGATGGGATTGCATAAAAGAATGTTCTTGTCCATAGGAAAGGTATATGTGAATTATATTGTTTGTTCAAAGATGTGTGCAGCTTGCTCTCATATGTTCAGAGGACAGAGCAATAGACGATGGATGATAAAGAGGGAGGAAGGGAGGGAGGAAGAGAGGGAGGGAAAGAAAGAAATGGTGGTGTGACAGGATGTTAAAGTTGGTGGATTGGGGTATCAGGGGAGGGGGTCAGGGTATGCTGGAGTTCTATGTATGGAGTTTGTACTGTTTTTGCAACTGTTCCTGTAAGTTTGAATTTATTTCAAAATAAAATTTATTAAAAAGGCACACACACACACACACACACAAAACCTAGAGGACAGTATAAAAAAGGAAAATTACACACCAATATTGCAAAAAAGATATGAACACAACAAACTCAGCAATATATATAATATAGACTATGGCACAACTAAATTGAATTTATTCTAGGAATGAAATTTTGGGTTAACAGTAGAGATACTTTTTTCAGGAGAAAAAAATATATCATCATCTCAGTAAATGCAGTAAAAGCACTTAATAAAATTTATCAGCCAAGTAGGAAACTTTAAGTAGAGTACTTCCTTAACCTGATAGAGATATGAGGATAAAAAACTTACAACAAACATCATACTGCATGGGTAAAATATTAAAATCTATTTCCTTTAAATCCGTGAATAAAGAAGAAGTCTTCTATCTTTACTAGTCAACATTGTACTAAATGTCTCCTTAAGGAGAAAAAAATAGAAAAAAGAAAGAAATAAACATTGTGGAGATTGGAAAGAAATTTTTTAAATCAGGTTTTTAATCCCAGATGATGTGTTTCTACACAGAAAACCCAAAATGTTATACAGATAAATTACTAGATTAATCATGGAAATTAAAAAGCATGTTGAATAAAAAGTCCATTATACAAAAATCAATTGCAATTTATATAATATCAATTATTAGAAAATGTAATTTTTTAAAAGATATGTTGCAAACTAGTGACATAAAGTACATAAGAATAAGTCTAAAATACAAAAAATAAAGTTCAAGACCTTTATGGAGTAAATTATAAAACTACATATGATTTATTAAATAGAATCTAAATGTAAAAAGAAAGGTGATTATTCTGGATAATTAAACAATATTGTAATATTTTCAGATGTTTCCAGATGTTTCTACATGTCCTACATGAATCTGGTTTTTCAAAGCATTTGGCAAGCTGGTTACAAACTGTCCAAGAGGAATCACTGTCTATGGCAGCTAAAGCCCTACAAAATGTATTTCTTAAACAATAAAACTTGAAACTTGAAATGATTCCTCGATTCCTGGGCTTCAGGGTGGATATTGTGTTAGCAGGCATGAAAACAGCATCTATCTCATGCTTCTCCATCAGAACTCTTACGTGACCAGGTGCATTGTCAGTGAGCAGTAATATTTTGAAAGGAATATTTTTTCTGAGCAATAGGTCTCAACAGTAGGCTGAAAATATTCACTAAACCAACCAGTAGACCGATGTACTCTCATCTAGGTTTTGCTGTTTCATTTAGGGCCCTGGGATTTTTGGAATCATAAATGAGCCTTGACTTGGACTTAAAGTCACCAGCTGCATTATCCTCTGGCAAAAGAGTCAGCCTGTTCTTTGAGTCTTTGAAGCCAGGCATTGACTTCTCTCTCTAGTTATGATAGTCCTATTTGACATCTTCCAATGGAGGGCTGTTTTTTCTATGTTGAAAATCTGTTGTTTAATGTAGCCACCTTCATCAATTATCTTAGCTAGATCTTCTGAGTAACTTACTGCAGCTTCTACATCAGCTCTTACTGGTTTACTTTGCACTTTTATGTTATGGAGACGGTTTCTTTCCTTAAAACTCATGAACCAACCTCTACTAGCTTCAAACTTTATTCTGCAACTTCCTCACCTCTCTAAACCTTCACAGAATTGAAGAGAGTTGACACCTAGCTCTGGATTAGGCTTTGGTTTAAGGGAATGTTGTGGCTGGTTTGCTTTTCTATCCAGGCTACTAAAACTTTCTCCATATCAGCAATAACTTTCTTATCATTTGTGTGTTCACTGGAGTAGCACTTTTCAATTCCTTCAAGAACTTTTCCTTTGCATTCACAACTTGGCTAACTGTTTGGGGCAAGTGGTGTAGCTTCTGGCTATTTCAGCTTTCCACATGCCTTCCTCACTAAGCTTAACCATTTCTACCTTTTGATTTAAAGTGAGAGCTGTGCGACTCTTCCTTTCACTTGAACACTTAGAGGCCATTGTAGGTTATTAACTGGCCTAATTTCAATATTGTTGTGTTTCAGGGAATAGGGAGGCCCAAGAAGAGGAAGAGAGATGGGGGAACATCCTGTTGGTGGAGCAGTCAGAACAAACACAACATTTATCAGTTAAGTTTGCTGTCTTATATGGGTGCAATTCATAGTATCCCAAAACAATTACAATAGTAACATCAAAGATTAGTAGTCATAGATCACCATAACAGATATAGTAGTAATGAACAAGTTTGAAATATAGTGTAAATTACAAATATGTGACACAGAAACACAAAGTGAGCACATGCCTTTGGAAAAATGGCTCTGAAAGGCTTGCTCGACAAAGAGTTGATGCAAGTCTTCAATTTGTAAAAAATTCAGTATCTGCAAAGCACAGTAAAGAGAAGCACAATTATACAAGTTATGCCTGTTATTTCAAACATACACAAAATCAAGCCCTTGTTGTCAGAAGATTTAAGGTCAGACATAGTAGCATATCCTGAAAATCTTGAAAATAGGATAAAGGTTTGTGAGCAACATACAAAGAACACATTTATGACTTTGGAAGGATTTTTGAAACTAGATTTAAACAAGTCATAAAATGTGCAAAACATAAAGGGAAAAAATGATTAATTCAGCCATAGTACCTGAAGGACTTCTGTCCATCAGGTTTGATTTAGCCAGCTATTGTAATAACACAGTATAGCAAATGCCAAAATTCAATCACTTACTTACAACTCCAAGCCTTATTTTTCTTATTCGTGGGTTTATAGGTCGATTCCACTTCAGGCTCTAAATCAATTGGGTTTGACTCCAGGGTTGGCATTGAGTTGAGGCTTGCTTCATGTGTCCTCCTTGGACTGGTGGCTAACGAGGGAATATTATTCTTGTCAAAAATGGCAGGAGTACAAGATTTCAAGCTGAACTCTGCAAACACATTTAATGCCCCGCTTGCCTCACATCTGCTCATATCCCCTTGGCCAAAGCAAGATTTGTGACCAAATCCAGCATAAACATGGCAGGAAGTCATACTCCCACCACTCAGGTGGGTGGGGTACAACAGATAAATGCAAAGGGTGTAAATGCATCATCCTATTACAGGGGACTGAACACTTGGCACCAATATTCCTATTAATCACAGACACTTTACACCAAATGAAAAGTAAGCCAAAATTCAGATGAAGTTATTTACCACATATTTAACTGACAATAGATTAGTCTTCAGAATATAAAAAGAAATGCTATAAATCAATAAGAAGATAAACAATGTGATTTACAAATGGGCAGAAAATGCAAAAGGCATTTTCCACAAAAGGAAGCATGAAAGGGCAATTTTTAAAAAGGGGTTCAAATTTATTACAGTCAGAAAAACCAAAAGACAGCATTTCACACCCTCATATTTGCAAAAATTAAAAAGTCTCACAATATTAAGCTTTGGTAGAGAATATGGAGCAATGGGAACTTTTATACAGTACTGACAGAAGTGTAAATTATTATATTCACTTAGGAAAACAATTTGACAATACCTTGTAATCATGGAGGATACATTCTTTGGCCCAGAAATTTTACTCCAAAACCTCTTGCCCAAGGGTTCCAAAGGTTATGCACACTGCAGCATTTTTGTGAAAACAAACAACTAGAAACAACCCAAATATCCATCAAAAGGTGAATAGATAAATACAAGATGATATAGTCATACAATAAAATATTTATAGAGGTGATAATGAACTACATATCTCCAGATATTAGCATGGATAAATATCAGTAACGTGGTGTTGATTTTTAATAAGAAGCAAATCTCTGAAAAATATAGGGAGGGAATATCATTATATGAAGTTCAGAAATAAGTACAACCAAACTTACGCTACTTAGGGTTTATGAATATATGGTAAATGTAAAAAGAAAAGCAACAGATAGAGTGAGAAGCATGCAGCTTTCTTTGACAGCAATGCGTATGTGTTAGTTTTTAACCATATTGTGAATACATGGGTGCTTGTTTTATCAGTCTTTACATCTTATATATGCACATTATGTGTGTTATTCTGTACATATTAACTGTTTTACAGTTGAAAAAAGTCAAAAATTAAATTATCAAAAGTTATCAGATTCTTTTTTTTTTCTTCTTGAGCTCATATTATCTCTTCAAAAATTGGTATTTAGTCACTGATTTCCAAACTCTATTCACCGTTGATTCTATAATTTTTCAGTGTTCCCTAATTAAACATTTTCATACTACAGCATAACTTTCAACTATTTTCAATTAAGATGGAAACACTAAGCATTGCTCTGATTAGTGGGGAATGCTGGCACCTTTAGATGTGGCCAGTTTAGATAAATACCAAGATCAGATGGTTTATTAGTGTCCTAGGGTTGCGGTAACAAAGTCCCACAAACTGAGGGGCCTAAAACAACAGAAATTTATTGGCTCATAGTTCGAGAGACTGGAAGTCTGAAATCAAGGAGTTGTCAGGGTCATGATCACTCTGAAACCTGTAGGAGAGGATCTTTCCTTGCCTCTTCTAGCTTCCAGTGTTTGCGGGCAATCCACGACATCCCTTGACTTATAGATGCAATGGTCCAATTTCTGCCTCTGTCTTTGCATGGCCTTCTTTCCTCTGTGTCTGTCTGTCTCTGTGTCCACATTTCCCTCTTCTTATAAGGGGACCAGTCAGATTAGGGCCCAACCTAATCCAGTTTGGCATCATTTTAAATACATCTATGAAGACTCTGTTTCCAAATAAGGTCACATTCACGGGTACCAGGGGATATAACTTCAACATATCTTTTTGGAAGATGCAGATCAAACTGGTAACACCTGGATAAAGACAATATTTTTTAAACAGCACAACTAACATTAATGAAACATTTTCTCCAGGCCAGCCAGTGTTATAAATAATTTGTCCTAAAATAACTCAATAATGTCCACAACAGGCCTGTGGGCTGGGTTCTGTTAGCAGCCTCCTTTTTTAGGTGAACAACTTAAGGCACAGAGATGTTATGTAAATTTCCCAGTGTCACACAGCAATTAAGTGGTGGAGTTGGGATTCCCACCAAATGATACTGCTTCATACTCACACTCTTATCCACTGTGCCAGACAGGATCGAATGCTGAAACAAAATCAATTTAACTGTCAAGGCATAAAACATGTAGTGGGCTGTCATTTGTGAAATACAAACTTTTTTAAATCTGTGTATTTAAACTGTATATAAATTAGCATAGGATGGTACCATTGGAACTTTGTTGCTCATCTGTCCATATTTCCTCTCCCTTTCCTTCCAACTATTCATTTTTGTGCCTCACTTCCTTTTCTCTCTCTCTCTTTTTTTTTCCCCCCTGTAGGGCTATCTTCACTGCTTTGTCCCCTCCAAAATGGCTCTTCTCAAATTTTTTCACAATTTCATATAGTTTAACTCCTTTGCAAGCACAAAGGGAACTCAATTTATGACTTGCCTCTATGTCTGCTTATGCAGTAGCCATTTCACCCCTGCCAAAAGAACCCTCATTTTCTTCAGTGTCAGACAAGCTGCAGTAGATTCTCAGCCCTTTAATTTGTCTGAGTCAATTACACCCATTCCTTTCTCTTGCCAGTGATTAGGTTAGCACTATGGGAAATGTGCAGTTCTGTCAAATGAGATATGAGAGTCTAAATGCTGAGAGGCCTCTTGGAAAACCTTGCTTACTCTTGAAACAGGGATATGCTGAATGACATGCTGAAAATGACAGAGTAGAAAAATGGAAAGAACCTACGTCCTTGAAATTGTGACTATGCTGCTGAATTAACCAACACTGGAAATGCCATGCCTTAACTTTTGTTTTCCTTGTTATTACATTGATTTTCTGTTACTTGCAGCTGATAGCATCTTAATGCATGCCCTATGGTCCACTTTATCTATTGAAGAAAGAAAATTGGAATGATTAATACTAGTTTTACTGGGAATGCAGAATGCAAATGAAATATCTGATTGAGAGGCATCCATGGGCTGAAGCTCAACTAGCATTCTAAGAGTCAGTACAAGCAGATTCCAACATGTCTCAGCAAAAAAACCTGGGAAAGTGTGTTCTATTCTGGACAGCATAGATACCTCCACAGTATTTGAGGTTGAGATTTTCTTAGCCAATCTCTTTAAGAACCCCAGCTCTGTTCATTACATCAGAAAAATATAAATGGAACCCTTTAGCAAATGATAAAAATGCATGGAAGTAGCTCCCAAACTTTTCCTGAGCCCTTTGTGCCACTTTCCTATCTCAGTTATCACATTAATTAGCTTCACTCTTTTTTTTCCTTTTTTATTTCTTTTATAGACTTTTTTTTCTTTTATAGAGAAGGTATGGGTTTACAGAACAATCAAGCATAAAATTCAGGATTCCCATCATGACCATATTATTAACACCTTGCTTTGGTGTGGAGCTTCTGTTACAATTGATGAGAGCACCTGTTTATAATTGTACTATTAACTATAGTCCATGGTTTAACTTAGGGTTCACTGTTTTTGTTGTGAAGTTCCATGGAATTTTTAAAAAAATTTTATTCCGTTACTATATATACAATCTAACATTATCCCCTTTTAATCACATTCAAATATAAATTTCGGTGCTGTTAATTATGCTCACAATGTTGTGCTACCTTCACGACTATCCATTACGAAAATATTCCCACCATTCCAAATAGGAACCCTGTACATTTTAAGCCTTATCTTACCATTCCCTACCACCACCCACTCTCCTGGTAACCCATATTCTAGATTCTGACTCTACGAGTTTGCTTATTCTAATTATTTCAGATCAGTGAGATCATACAATATTTGTCCTTTTGTGTCTGGCTTATTTCACTCAACACGGTATCTTCAAAGTTCATCCATGCTGTCATATGTATCGGGACTTCATTCGTTTTTATGGCTGAATAATATTCCATTGTATGTATATCCTATATTTTATTTATCCATATCAGTTGATGAACAGTTGGGTTGGCTTCACTCTTGGTGTGAAGAAACTATGCTGCAAAATTCCCTCTAATTGTATATACCAAACGATCACTAACCGTCATCTCTTCTCCATGGCCATTCAGCAAACTCCATAATGGCACAATCATAATGTCCTCAAAACCTCTTCGATATTCTCACCCCAGGGCCAATATCAAATCAGACAGATGCCTCACAATGTTTTGAAAGAACAGAAATCTTGTCAGTTGCAAATCTCCAATGCTAAACTGACTGCTAAATCAATTTCATTTTGATTTATTGAGCAAATATATTTTAAAAGTGTAAAGATGACTCTTTATACTATTTATACTATACTTACTATTTATACTATTTAAATCAACTTAATTTTTTTCTAAGAAAAACATTTATTCTTTTGGTTTGGGAGCCAAAGTTTGTTTAAAATAAAAGCTTAAGGAAGCCAGACTACCAAACTCTCAGAGAAAAAGTTTTGGAAGCATCTTTGCAAATACAATTCTTTACCGCCCAAGATACAATCTTACTTCATTTTTAACCTATGAATTACTAAACAGATTCCTGGCATTGTTATTTGCATGACCCAATAAATACCAATATTTCCGTTTTTCAGTTCTTCAGGGACTATCATAACAGAGTTATTATTGAGTCTGGCTGTCTGAAATCATCTCCTTAATCCCAGTTTACTGATGTACCCGGATCTGATTAACTGTCCCAGTGGAGGAAAAAAAGTTGTTGTGGGATCTAACTCTATAATGGATTAATTTCTGAAGATATTAAAGCTAAGTTCTGTATCTAAAGGTGGATTTCCTAGGAAAATTCCACATTAAACCTGACCATACTTTAAAGAGATGCCATTAACCAAACAAACATTTCCACTTTGCTGAACAATTAAATCTGCCGTATTGCAATGGACATTCTCAAACATGCTGGAAGATGCTCCCCAGTAGAATTTCATTCAATGAACTCTTGGCACACATATCCTGAGCCTCGCCTTGAAAAGCCCAATATAAACCCCTGTAGTGCTAATGGGTTTATTATAGCAGTCATTTCAAGGAAAGGGCAGAGTAGCATTACATTTCTTGAAATGATTTTCACCTACACATACCTAGGGAGTTGTAGGGATGAATAAGAAGATTTCTTATAGCAAACTCAAATTTTACAAATATCTGTGCTAGTCATTTGTCCATGTACCAAATGTAGTGTAGTTAGAACAGTGCAGTAATTTATATTCCTATTGTTACCATGTTGAATTTCAGGACAGCATAAATTTATGCAAGCACATTGTTAGAATACAACCACAGCATGTAGAAACAAACATTTAGAATAAATTATTTTTATTAAATTTAAATCTGTTCCAGATAGTTTCAGTCCCAAACACTTGGAGGGGTAAGCCTTGGTAAATTTTATCCCTGGTAGGTACTCAGAGATAAAGTCAGTCTCAGAAAATGTAGTTGACACTACATTGGTTCCCTAAAATCAGGGGAAAAGGAGAGAAGTTTCTCCAATTGCTTTTGTTTACACAAAGACAGACAGACACAGAAGGCAGAAGGTCATGTGAAGATGGAGGAGGCAGAGTGAAGCCAAGGAGCCCCAAGTATTGCTTGGCAACACTAGAAGCTTGAAGAGGCAAGGAAGGGTCCTCTTCTACGAGTTACTGAGGGAGCATGGCCCCACAGGAACCTTGATTTCAGACTTCGGACTTCAGAACTGGGAGACAATAAATTTCTGTTGTTTAAGCTATCGAATTTGTAGTCGTTTGTTACGACAGCCCAAGGAAAGTAAGAAAACATATTTGGAGAAGGCTTATTTTTGAGAGTTTAGAGTATCCCAAAGCCCATCTGGAGAATCATAAGCAGAGGAAAAAAGAAGTGCATAGGCCCTAGGGGACCAAGGTAGAGGGGGTGTGGCTGGAATAGGAGGGGCAAAAAGAGAACTGTTGGAGGGACTTATAGGCTGCGATAAAACATAACATTTATCTCTGGTGGAATGGGAAGTCATCAGAGGATTCTGAGCAGAAGAGTGATGTGACTTAAAATCTTAAAAATATATCAAATGTTGAAAACAATAATCAATTATTAACTACCTGAGAAAAAGATTATATGCTTCCATCTCACTCAAGCACTTACACAATAAAAATTTAAATTTAAAAAATCAAGTTTTAACAGAGAATTACCAAAATTCAGATGAAAAGGTTCCCAGTAGCACAAAACATATTCTGTAGACACACAACTGAGACAACCTGAGGGACCACCTGGTTTGAAGTTTTCCCATTTGCCTGAGCCCTTGATGCAAGAGAAGTTTCCCACAATGTTTTTATTTTAAAATATAACTGACTTTGGCTTTTGATTTTTGGTGTTTATCTTCTCAGATATCTTGACATAAGAATCTAAAGCTGTCATTATCATGCATATTAATAAAATGAAGACACAAAAGGAAGCTTTGATATAAACAATATGACAAAACAGATCCAAGAAAGAAACACAGAATGAAGCCAGATCACTGTCTCAGAGAAAAGCTCTCTAAATTTCTCTTTTATTTAAAAAGAAACTTGCATGAAATGTAATAAACGAAGTTACAATACAGCAGAAAGTCTTGCTTATATTTTTGTCCTAATTTTCTTTTTGTATGATCTTAGGCAGTTTATCTGTCTCACTCTGACTCAGGCTCCCATCTGGAGAAGAGGGTAATAATTATTTGTTTCACTGAGGTGCCTGCAGAAATGAATTAATTCATAGAGATGTACTATTTTGAAGATGAAATGTACCGAATAAATGCTATATGAGTGACTGCAAATTTAAAAGAATTATTGTAACAAATAAAAAGTTGTGACATTTCCCTGTCAATTACCTCCTTTTGTATAACTTAGCACACTGGTTTTAAAGTAACAATGCATGACTTTTGAAAATAGGAATAAGTTGTTAATATTTGCAACTACTTGACTTGTCAACTGGTAAAGGCTTATTCTCATCAAACAAACCAAGAATAATGTTTAAAATGTTATAATTCCAGTGAACTTCAGTAGTATAAATGCATTGTTTTGATAAAATAAAATATTTAAGTGCCAGTGTGCTGAAATAATAGTGTATTGATCATATGTTTATCTTAATTTTTTCCTTATAATTTATTTCATCAGAGATGAAAAAAGATTTCCCTATAATAAGAATGCCTTGGAATGGATTTCAGCATACCCGGGGATGATACAATTCATATGAGAAGAAATGGCATTTTGTTTAGGAAAACACCCTGGTGGCTGCTTCGGGTAAGAAAGAAGTTCTCCACCCACGGTCTTGAAGGAGAACGCAGAGCAAAAGAAGGATGAGCGTGGGGTGAGAAGTGGAGTAGAGATGGAATGAAGATCCAAAGACAGCGTAATGACAAAAACAGCAAGTAAGGCAGAAGTGAGGGTGATGAGTGGAACAGAGAGAAAGAAAATAGACCCAGCAATATGGTAGGAGGTCACAGAGGAGGGAAACACAGGGATCCCTTTGTTACTAGAAATCCCTGAGGAATCATATAGGAAAAATATTATAATGTGTCTTGTTTTATCTGCTATATGATGGTATGAAACCTCTTCAGCAGCACCTGTTTCCCCCCAAAATATAAACTCCAATAAAATATATGCTGTGTACGGTATCTCCTGTGAGCTATTCTTTGGGAGAACCATAAAGAAGGGCTGTATTCCTTATTTATGCTGATCTTGGATGAGGAAGTCATCACAGCCACTGGACATGCTAGTCATGCTAGTCAGATTGAGAGCTCAGTGGGAATTGGGAATTGGATGCACAAATTCCTGAAAATTCCCAGAAATCACAGGGAAGACCATGCATGGCCTTCCCTTGGGGTATGAAATATGGCCCAAATCATGTTTCACAAACATTAAAGAAAATTTTAACCCCAGTGTTGGACTTCCCTGGTGGCTGGACTCACTGGGTGGCAGAACTCTGGGTTACATAGACATGGTAGAAATTATTGTGAAGCCATTATCTCTTATGGAAGTTATATAAAAAATAAAAATTATTGATGCAAGCAGATAATAAATTTAAAAAAATTCACTAGAAATAACTTTTTGATCACATATATATACTTCTTCTAGTGTAAGCTATTTGTAGTTCTTTTTCTAAATAAAACTTTGAAATTCAAAGAGTTACTCAAAACTTCCTGGACCGCATTTTCTTATTTCTTCACTTTTCACTTCTGCGTTCAAAGCAGTCAGCTAAAAGAATAACTAGCACAGTCTATTCTCCCACCCCACCACCAATCAACTTTCCAGGGTGCATCATTGTGTCTCCCAAACTCTGTAGGGACCAATCATCTGTCACAAAGACCATTAATTAAGGGAGATGGCTGATATCCCAAATAGCTAGAGAATTAAAATGTTTTATTTGCCCAGTCCACTTGTTAGTTATGAGATGCCCAGAAAGGTTAAGTGACTTACCCAGTATCACACAGCAGCTTAGAGTTTAGACTCCTGGCCTAGTGCTCTTTCCCAGTATACCTTACTTTCAAGGGCCATGTGGTATAGCCACATTTTCTCCAGCTCGATGTTCCCCATAGAGTATTTCCAACCTCAGGAGGCATGGCAGAGCCCTCTGCTATATCAGGGTGTAGGTTTTGCTTCATAGTTGGCAATTCTGCCCATAGCACTGTGCCACTCTTCTGGAAATTGGTATTTCAATGAAGCATGTATCTCTCAGCATAATTAAATAATGACAAATAGGCCAGATATGACTCTTTTAAGGACTCCATTTCATCATGTTAAATGTAGAAATATAGTACACGCAGCTGCCAAATACACCTTTCTAAATGATTGTTTTATACCATAATATGGTTCAAGAAAATTGCCTACCTGTCTGTGGTAGCCAGACTCTATGACATACCTCCTGGTAGTCACGCTCCCACCTTGTACCAGGGTTGGTCTGTGGGACCCATAGAATAAGGCAGAAGTGACAGTATGTCAATTCTGAGGTTAGGTTACAATACAAACAGCAACTTCCATCGTGATTGCTTTCTCTTGTGCTTTTTCTCTCACCCTTGGATCACTGGCCCTGGGGGAAATCAATACTGTGAGCAGCCCTATGGGGAGGCCCCCAAGACAAGGAACTGAAACCTCCTGCCATCAGCCATGTGAACAAGCTTGGAAGCAGATCCTCCAATCCCCAAGCCTTCAGAGACTGCAGCCCCCACCAAGGCCCTGACAGCCACTTCATGAGAGACGTGGGCCACAACCACCCAGGTGAATCACTCCCATATTCCTGACCCTCCGAAATTGGTGAGATAATTGATTGTTGTTTTAAGTTGCTAAGTAATGGAGTCGTTTGTTACGTATGCTTTCTGATCTCCTTCCTTTGGCAGGTAGATGCAAGTAGGTGAGAGGCTTTGGCTGGTGCAGGGACCAGGTGTGGGAGCATGACATTGCCAGCCTGTGGTGCCTGGAAGGTATTTCAAGAAACCATATCTTTAGGAAGTTACGGATAGAACAAAGTAGGGAATTTGAAATTAAGATGCTATTATGAAGTGGCCTAGGGAAAGAGATAGGACAAAGGAGAAAATTCCAAAGGAATGGAGGGGAATGCAGACTGGAAAACTTCTTCTGAAAATCTGGGATTTCCTTACCTGGTTTCTGTGCCCCCTGAAAATGGCGTCCTAGAAGCACAACAAGAGGTTGCTCCTGAGCCGATATTATTCTGATGTTTAGGGACTTCCATAGTCTGGATCAATCATACTGTTTCTCTTTTCACCATAAAATCCTTCTCTCAGTTTCAAACAAATATAGTGCTTTCCTGTCTCTGTGCTTTTATGAAAGCCATTACATACAACAAGAATTCCCTCTCTCCTGTTCACATATCCCCTTGGACTGGATCTATCTTTTAGCTCCTGCCTGCTTCCCTTTCCCTTTGAAATCTTCCCTGAATAACACAACTCTCAGGGATTGCTCCCTCCTCTGCTAATGAAATCACTATCTGTACCACTCACATTCTGTGTTTATTTTTTTATGCCTCTCTCTACAATATATAAGCTATTTCTAGAGGGCAGGAACCCTGCCTAATACTTCATTGTTTCTTCTGCAAAATTGAGGCCTGTTGATAATGTCAAGGACAGTTTTTAAAGTCACTCAAAGAGAGGAAGTAAAGTGAATTTACCATCCAGCAATAGCTATTCAATATTTTGGTGGTATAGTCTTTTGGGCAGATATATTTATATATGTATATGTAGGGGTGTGTGTGTGTGTGTGTGTGTGTGTGTGTGTGTGTGTTCAAAATGGAATAAAACTCTATATATTTATTATGTGCTTGCTTCTCTGACATTGAAACCATATTCACTGAATGCTCCATTTGGACCTGGGGATGTAATTTCTTAGATGTAGCTCTACATCAATGTTGTGGTTTTTTATGCCTGCGAAAGCAATAGGTCACTTATTTCAGGCTCATTATAGAGTATTTCATTAAAAGTAGCATTATGTTTATGGGCAACATTTTAAGTTGGTGTGGATTTCAATGTCATGTCATAAGCAGCACCATCTTCTGCAAAGGAAGCAAACAACTACTGAACCATTTTGGTGGGATTTAAATAAAAATGCAAGGAAGTCAACTTGCAGCGAAGAAGCCAGGTATCGCTCATCTAGTTTTCTAATATTGCCCACGGGAAGGGTTATTGTTCCCAGAAAATCTGTCTGCTTTCATTCTGTCAAGTTTAAAAACAACAACAAAAAGAGTAGAGAAAATGAGAGTTGGCTCTCCCTTTCCTTTCAAATTTCCCTTGTTTTTGTCTTTCCTTTCTCTGTAGTCAAAAACACATACTCATGTGATTTAACTTCCATTTCAAAACATATAAAATGAGAATGACAATGATACGTACTTTATGTTGGTATTTGAGAATTTAATGAGTAGTGCCTAAAAAAGATGCCTGGCATATGGTAAGCACCTAAAAATGCTACTATGTATTTTATCTGTCTTATTTTCTCACCCTAAAATCCACACTTAAGCATGCATGCATGTACTTGCTCACACACACACACACACATTCACTCACTCACTGTCTTTAAACCAAGGAACACAACTACTGTTTGTGTTGTGTGGATTCAGTCTGAGTCTCATTCTTTTTTCTTTCAATCACCATTTTTTAAATTGTATAATATATCATATTTACATAGAAGTGATAACTTTCCAAGTGCAGTTTAACAAGTAGAGAGCAAACAGTTGTTTCCCTGTTGTGGAATATAACATTTATGCAAAAAGGTACTAACTTTCAAGGTATGATTTAACAAGTAGTTATATATAGCCATTCTTTGATGACCTCAAACAAGGGCCAATTCCATAATTAATTAAGCAGGGAAGTATGGACTTCTAAGTAAGGCCAATATAGTTCTTCTGCCTATAGTTCTATAGTAAAATGACCATCATTTAGAGGAAAGTACAGATTAAAAATTACAAGTAGGAAACAACTAGATTGTTTGAAGACTGCGTATTGATGCACAGTCAAAACATTATAAGTATTATCAATAACATTTGTTTTGTTATTGAGAGTGAAGGGTTGGAATCTATAGATTCATAATGTAAAGCAGAATATTGTCTGAAGAGCCCTGAAATTTAGTCCTAATATTCTCCTTGTATTCTCTTAATAACAGTTAAATGTGCCATGATCCTGGCTGTACATTATGACTACTACATCCCATCTGAAAGAGGTAGATTGAATCTGACAGTATTCACCCCAAAATCATAGCTGCAGCCAAATCTTAAATTCCCAGGCTGCTTTCTCAACAACTGAATATTGTGGAAGCAATTTTAATGGTTCCAACTACAATTCAGTCATGGAAACCCTTGGGCAGCAGAGTACTCTGTGGACAGAACTTGGGTGTTCTCACATCTTTTCTTTGCCTGTTTCTCCCTTCAAGTGCCCTCTCCCAACCCGATTACGCCCTGCAAAAAAAACCCCATGCTCTCTTTCCTTTCCCCTATCAAAACCTAATTTCTACAAAGTATATGACAAGTTTATTTACACTAAGGTATGTATGAGCAAAAACCTTGAAGTATTATTTCTCCAGTTATTTATATTCTAATTGAGTCAAGCCTTAAAATAGAGCACAACAATAAAAGTAAAAGTGTAAGCATCAATATTAAATCGCTGGCATTTGGGGGCCAAGATTCTTTGAAATCACATACATAGCACCTTAAGAAGGCCAACCTATTGGCCAGTATTAAATCTGAGAGTGCAGTGGCCACATTCATATTAGTCTACCTTGCATCATCTGATCAACTATCCCATTTACAGTGTTTGGATTTGGATCTGCTTTTTCTATCAGTAGAGACTGGCTATAAGAAGATTTGAAAGAGTTCAGGTGGGGAAAAGGACAAAGATATTAAGAAAATAGATTGATTTAATAACAATTTCATTTAAATAATTGATTTTTAAGAATCAAACTTATTTGAAAAATATCGCATTTGAAAGAAAATGGGATAATTTTATCAACAGTTCCACAACCCTAATAAAGCATTGTTTATGTTTACACATGTATTAAGTGTTCACTCATAAAATGCCTGTTGAGAACCTTCCGTGCGCCAGGCAACTTGCCGTGTGTCCTTCTAATCATTGTCATCCTTACACATGAAGAATTTTAAATAGCTAGTAATTATAGCATAGATAGAATTTTATTATTTTCCTTCACTTACTGTGTCATAAGCATTTTTATGCACTGCTATTTAGAGATCTGACTTAAATTAGATACATTTTCAGGAAAAATCTTATTTTGAGTTTAGCTAAGTTAGAGATAGGTGAGAAATGTTCCTTTCCTGTCATTAATGAGGGGCATTATTGACGCATGAAAGCCTTCCCAAATTTCCTATTTTATCCGGACAATTTCCAAGGAACATCATCACTTGTGCCGAGTGCAAGAATGAGACAGCTTTTACTGGTGTGGAGAAAAACTAATAGCCCTCTGAGAACTTTTTAGGTGTAATCTATTTTCATACTAGATATGAGTATGTGCTTACAAGGTGTTTTTGGTCTTCTTTTTAAAAAATGGCAAAGGCTAAGAAGAGAAACTGCATTTTGCTTCCAGTGAAGCTTCTAGGGACTTGTAGTCTTCCCTGTCAAGGATCCAGTGAGTTTTAGAAATTCATCAAATGAAAGTGATGGATTTGCCAGGTCAAAGGCCTCCTCTGTGTACAATCATGTGTTGCTAAAGGGTGAGCAGCAGTATCTTTGACTTCAAATGAAAGCAAGCTACATAAAGAGAGGACTTGGCAAAGCTGTGAAATGAGTGGGGGAGGGACAAATGAAAAGGAATGGCCAATGTAGAACTCATAAGTTTAAGAATCAGGCTTCTAGGTTGGCTTCCTATCTGTCTAAAATAAACACTATAGTTCAAGGAGAAAGATTGTAAAATGTCATTAAAGCTCTATTCCTCCATCATTAAAAAACACGGGTGAAGATAAGTCAAATTTATCTACATCAGGCCCTGGAAACAAGACAAAAGTGACGTTCTGAGACAAGGTGAGCAAGGAAGGTAGTCTAACCTACAGGCAAGAGTTCCCTGTAAATACACTGCTCCAACATGAAAATCTTAGATGCCAAATAAACTTGGCAAGAAACTGAAGATTTGGAAGATAAGAAAAGCTTAGCTGTTAAATAAACTTGTCAAGAAACTAAAGAATTGGAAGACTAGAGGTGTGTGGATTTTATGTGTATGATGGGGTGAAGATATGAATTGAGAAGAAGAGTGTACAAGGGTGAAAATGGCTCTCTCTTCTTCCTTCTTTTTCTTTTTCTTTTCTGACAAAAGTGTTTTGTTGCAGTAGAAGCCCATTGATGATAAAATCTGCTTTCATCATTATTTTGCCTAGTGCTGCTCTGAGCATCCACCCCACCATTCCTTCCCACAATTCTGTAAGAAGGGACAACACCTCATATGTCATGAGCAGTCAGAGACAGAACCCAAGCCACTAAGTGTAGAACTTCTGCTTCCTATTCCTCCTCTTAGCCTGCACTCCTACTATGTAAGAACTGGCCTTAGAACAAGGGCTTGACAGTGTTAAAAACTAGTAGCAGTAGTTATTATCAAGAGCCTGTTATGTGCAAGCCTCAGGTCTATCCAGCTCCAAAGGCCTGCTCTTCCTATTGCATCACAGATACTCTTCTTGGTCAATATTTTCTTACAGGTTGTAAGTTTAAAAAAAAAAACTAAGACGGATCAATAGACAGATAAAGAGGCTCCTTTACTCAAGGACTGCTCAGAAAAATGAAATCTCATGTGGCAAAAACAGGTTAAATAACTGCCATTAGAATAAAGCAAAAATTTAATAAAGAGACAAATGTCTGCCTTGGCAAATTACAAATTCATGTTAACTAATTTCAACTGAGCTTTCACTGCTGCTTGGCAAATCTTCTTTCCTTGTTGATTACATAACACATTTTCCAGAGCGGCTGTCCCAACCCTCTTTGTTCTCCTGAGGTCCCAGACCTGCTTCCCCCAGTCCACCTCTCTGCACCCCGTTCCACCTCTCAGCAGATGGATTGACTCCTACCTCCCCTGAGAAGGGGCAGATGGCTGGCATAAATTCCCTCGCTTATTCTCCTCACTCCCTCAACCTCTTTCTAATTCCTTCGAACATTTCTTGCCCTCATTCCTTAACCACGCACTTCTTCCTTTCCTCCCTGCTTTAATAGAATCACGCTTTCTTTCCCAAATCCCCTACACTCTTTTCTCACTTCTAGGGGGAAAATTGCAAAAGCCTAAGTTATAATCTAAGAAATACATGCCTAAAGCCTCCACCCAATTGCATTGGGGAATTGTTTTGTTTTGCTTTGTTTATTTGTAATAGTGGGTGGTTTGGGCTTTTATCTAGTGGAAGTGCACATTTGGGAAAAAGATATTCCCTATCTCCATATATGTTTACCCTGAGGATTAAAATGAAGTAGGGCTCTCCAAATGCATTACAAATACAAGTCTCAATTCAAAAATAGAAGTGTACAAGAAAGTCAATGTCTATTTCATGCTCTTTTACCTCAAAATGGAGGGAAAATCCAGGTCGGTTCAACAAGTCCCCTGACACTCATTGCCTGCAATTCCTCTTTAGCAGGATTGTGTCTGTTCTGGAGAGTGGATGAAATCAGACTGAGTTCCCATTTTCTGGGAATCCACCATCTTGTGTGGACTCTCGCTTGCTCTCCTTTTGTGTCTTTTGGCCCCTTTTGGCTCTGAAATTCACTCTACTCCTGCCCATGCTGTGGAGCAGGGGACTCGGTGACTCACACACACCTGCCTTGAACCACCATCCAGGCCCTTCCTTTCACAGGTTCTATGAGCTACAAGGGCACTACCCAGGAAAGAGAAATAAATACACTCTGCAATTGCATCCTCCACAACTTCCATAGGACTTTAGTCATCACTGCTGAATCTCAGTTTGTGTGGGCAGGTAACAGGCCTCCCCTTTCCCAGATACCCACAGTGACTATCCCCTCTGCTTCATCTTTGCCTCTTCACCTCACCTATCAACCTGAAGCCTTGGGGAGTCAGAGGACTTGTTCTGACTCATCACACATTCTCTCTGCCCTGAGTTCTCTCAGGGTATAGGATTTTTGAAATTCCACTGAGCTTCTGCTGTAACATTCTTTCCCTAAGGCAATTGATGCTGCAAGTTCTAAATGCCCAGATTACTTGTTAGTATTACAAAATATTATCCTGCCACAATGTCTGTTCCGATTTGTTGTAACACCACCCAAATTGATACATCAAACCATGATGCTAATTGGGTCCTCACCTCTTGTACTAGGGCCATGGGTGTAAGGCAGAAGCCCACAGTCACACTTCTGGGCCTGCTTTCCTACAGCCATCACCCACCTCCAGCCTATCCCATTGGGGCTGTACCATGGTCCTTCTTATTGCAGCTATCATCACTCTGCTTCCTAACACCAACTGCCACAGGGCTCTTTAGCACTGGAGGCACAGCTCTCATTGTTGCACAGTGTTGCCCTTCAGAAACTCCAACTAGGAGAGCTGTTCAGAATCTCATTTTAATCCTCTGTGATTGCTGCAAGTCACAATTCTCTTGCTCAAGAGGAACAGGTTTTCAGCTGATACTGAACGGCTTGACGTGTTAGGTCCTGACCTTCAAGGTAGCCTGGCTCTTAAGGCTGGGCAACTTCCTCTATAGAAGAAACCACACCTTCCTTAGAGATCTCCCTGATTTTTGTCCTTACCCCATTGCGCCTCGCTCAAAGACTATTCTCATATAATAATGAGTGTAAGACATAAGAAATACCAAGTCAAAGCATGCCACACATCTGTTCAAAGCCCTGCAATAGCTCTATGCATGATTAAGATGAAAGCCAAATCCTTATAAGGGTCTACAAGGTCCAGTTTCCTAGTATCTTTCCCAATTCTCTTCCTTTTGCTTCTTCTGCACTAGTGCCTGTTCTGTCTTTTTTCTGGAGTACGCTAGCATGCTCCACCTCATGATCTTTGCATTGTCTGTGTCTTTTCTCTAGAACACTCTTTTCTCAAATTATCCCTCTTCCTGCAAATATTTGCTCAGGGAAGACATTCTCACTGAAGCCTACTCTGGCCCGTCTACTTAAGGCGCCACTCCCCGGCACTCCTTTCTCCCTAGCACTGATTGGTTTTCAAGCTCACCTCATATGTAACTTACTTATTTACCATATTTACTGTCTTTCTTCGTTCACTACAATGTAAGTTCCACAAGGACAGTGATTTTTGCCAATTGTTTTTTCACTGTTCTATTTTCAGCATCCAGAAAAATGCCTGGTACTTAGTACTCATACAATAAATATTTGTACAATGAATGAATGAGGCATGATTCCTCAGAAGCTGGGCCAAAAGGCAGAGTATGGTCCTCTTCCATTTGGTGTTAGCAAAAGGAGGCCCCCCTTGAAGCTCTTCCATCTCACGAGAGGTGTCACTGCTCAGTAAGGCAATCCGAAAGGAATTCAGGAAAGGCTCATCTCTCTTCCTTTTTGTGAAGGATTTGGGCTGGGATGGGGGTACTGTCTGCCCCACAGATCTTTTATAATCTGACTCAGTAAGATTGATGAGTTCCAAGCAAATCAAAGCCATGATGCTGTACTCTAAAATCCAAGCGTTTCTACTTGACCATGGTCATCCTAGGAACATTAGAGTAATGATAGGAATATCTGTCTTTCATTAAGAGTGCTTTCTGCTAGTTACTGCATGGAGTGCTTTTTATATTTTATATTTATTCTTCAGAACTCCCAGGTAATAAAGATGCAATCTCCATTTTTTACAAATAAACATGAATCTCAGAGGGAGAAATAACACTCCATAGTTTACCAAGCTCAAAAATATCTCAGAGATTTTGTGAACCCCTGCAATACTCACTAAGACTTCTATTCTGAAGACACAAAAGACTTTTGTACAATCTTATGACCTTGCTTGATTTTATGCTCTAGTAAGCTTTAAACGGATTAGTGGGACCTAGGTTATGTCTTCAGCACCTAGCAAATACCTGCCATGTATTTAGTACTAAATAAATATTTACTAAATTGAATGAAGAATTGAATGCCACAATTTGCAGGAACATTATGCTTTTACTGGAACTAATCCCCTAAGGTAATGTTTTATTGCTTTAATAGATGCTCAGAATGATGTGAGACTATGGGAAATTTAGAAACATAATGTTTCTGAACAGACATACAAGGAATATTTAGGTAAACTATTGTAATTTGAGATGTGCTACTATGTTATCACTGATTTTCAGCAAACAACAAGAGCCACAAAAATCCATAGATTTTCATTAGCCCTGGAGCAACAGTTGATGCCAATAAATTAGGAAGTAACATCCCCATGGAAATGGTCAATATTTCAATCCTTTGATACTGTTGTTGCCAATACTCTCTGAAAGAATGAGTCCACCCCAGGTGGCATGAATGAGGAATATACTACATTGTCATAGAATCCAATTGAATTACGGGTGATCAAGAGCTGCTGTGGCTGATGCCTTTTATACTTACGACATTTGGTAATGCTTATTACACACAAAATTGTTTTTGTTATAGTATAGCCACCTTATGTCTGTATGCTATTTCTCTGTACCATATCCAGACATATTAAAAGTCCTAAAACATTCTGTATTTCCAGAATGCAACACAATCCTATTACATGCCCAGCTGTAAATTTTTGTTTTACCTCTACAGTAAGTTAAGTGATTTTCATGCTGGCCATCTGGAACTATGACTAGGTTTAAAATGGCGTAAAAAAAAAAGTAGCTGAAATAATATTTCTAAGATCCATTTTCCATTTACTCAGAAAACAAGTGTAATCAACCTAAAACGAGAGAGATTATTTGAACTTCCATTTAATCACTAAAAATTTCTATGTAATATTTATTCTTTTTCATGTCCAACTGAAGACAGTGCCTCTCTCTGGGGAATGATATCTGCTGGTTATGGGACTTGTTTTCCAGGATTTTAGGGCTGCTCATTGCCCTGGCACTAAGAGAAACAGTGTTTGTTCTGGTCTCCCGTTTTGTATTCCAAGTCTATTTATTTTTTTGTGCGGAAATTGCATCTGATGCTCAAAGAGAATCCCTTCTATTAAAGTTACTTTTATATAGATGGAATTTTTAAGTATCTAAATAATGATGACCTGATTCTCTACCACAAAGGTCTATTGAAGCAAATAATGTACATTATTAGAGAAATGTGAAAATAGATTATCATGCTCTGATAAACCTTCAAAGTACTGAGGCAAAGCCCTTCACCCATCAACTCCAAAGGACCTGATTATGGAGTATGTTATTCCTTATCATATAAGCATAAGAAACAAAAGAACTGAACAGAACATCTGGGCAAACAATTCTAGATTAATTACAGTTAAATGTGATATCCCCTGAGATCAAATTATTTCATTTTACAACATGGTTTTCTTCTTTCAATCAGCTGCTTTTAGAACTGATTTCCAAAGTCTGGATTTACAGACTAAGATTAATCAGGAAAAGAAGTAACTACTGTCTTAGCTCAAAACATCTTGGAATGTTCTAAGCATAAAAGATGAATATTGCCAATACAATGAATCAAAAACATAATAAATTCTCCCTCACATACAAAAAGCATTAATGTTGTATCTCCTTATTTACACCTATTTTCCATGAGCTTGAGTCAACATGGGCAAATGCTAGATCAAGTCTGTTTTGCTTGACAGTGACAGTGATGCAAGCATGTTCAGATCTCACTCCAGTGAGAGCCTTCCAGGAGGAACGCAGTCCCTCCCTAAAAAAAAGCACAGTCTCTCCAAGTTTAGAACATGAATGTAGTCCTTTCAGCTACTAGGCTTTGGAACTAGAGCATGTCACAAAATGTATTGGCACGCCATCCAAGAAGCCAGTTTTCAAACAGCCTTTCTTTCTTATAGGTGTTGAAATGTGCTACTCCCCAAGGAATAAACAGGCAGTGATTCATTATTATAATGGCATAGAAACACTTTGAACTGTGTGAATGAATTATTCTATTGCATAGGGTTGTGGTGATGAATCATCATTCCCACCCAATACTCCTCCTTTCGTCTTCCTTTGGGCAGCTTCCCTTCTTGAAGGAAGATATTATGAGGAAGACACCTCATAAACCAGAATTGGGAAATGATGCCCTTCAGCTTTGACTCAGAGACTTCACTTAGGAAAGTCAACTATACATACCAATATTTCAAAGTCGAGTTCAACATTTTTATTAATATTGAGTATTCTGGACTTTTTTTTTTCCAATTCATTTTTTACAGAGACTATAAAGGACTAACTTTAAAAAAAAAAAATAAGCTAGGATGACCAGAGGTCCCTTTTGTAAGATAATTTTCCCTTTAAAAATGTATTTTCCTTCAAAGCCCCAGGATATATTTGTATATCAAACTTTCCTTGCCTCTGGGAAGGGGTTTTTCTTAATTGATTGCACTAGGCTGGGATAATTTCTCCTGATCAATTATTTAAAAAGTCCTTTTAGCAAGGAACGGGAAGTGAATTGAGGCTCTTATCGATCTTATCAGGGATGAAAAACCTAACATATCCAGCAATTTTCTGAAAGTTATAGCTAACACCTATATTTGCACCCTGAAAAACCCTAATTTATAGGTTTTTGGAATGACAACTATTAGCTCTACCCACAAGATCTTTATCTCAAAGCATATTCTCATCCAGTAAATAATGGCATGAAAAGAAAGGGAAGAGGTGGTCAAGAAAGTTTAAAAAAAAATTTAAAACCCATGTGAATTCCATTTCACTGTTGATTGTTCAAAAAATATATATAGCTGGGAAGCCAGCTGAGAGGCATCCAGGAATAAGTGGGAATTAGTTAGAATGTCACTGGATTGGGTCAAAAGGGCTTGAGTTTTATTTACCTCAGCTCTGCCACTAACTGGCTGTGCAATCTTGGGAAAGTGTCTTAGAGCCTTGGTCTTTCACTTCTGATCCCTAAATTGAGGGGATTTGGACAAATGAACCAGTTCCAGTGAGTTTCCCTGTTTTACACAAATTCCTAGCTAAAGAATACAAAGCTAAAGTGAGAACACAATACGGTCTTTCACTTGTTTATCTTCCAACAAGGAGCCAAAAAATCTGTGAATTCACCCAAGGGAAAATAGTCATGCAGGCTGGAAACTTTAGTAGCACCACTATATTCCACCACAAGCCTTCTAATACACTTGGGAAAGAAGCAAGAGGAAAGCTGTGAAATTAATTCAAATGAAAATATTTTCTCTGTTAGGTAGAAACTCTCAGATACAGACACATAATGTGGTTAATAAAAATAAATTCAAACCAAAGATTATAAATAAGAATGGTAATTATGATAAATTGATAAAAGTTAATGATTACTTACTCGACTTTTCTAGTTTTCTTTTAAATCTGGATAAATCATAACATAGTTTTAAAAATAAGGTTGAGGAATCCATCCAATAAATGCTATCATAATGTCCAACATGCTTTGAGTCATTGCAAAACAGAGATTTTAAATGCACCATTTAGTATATTCTTTGTAATAACTCTTTGATAACTATGGAAAGCAATGTTATCAGCTGAGGAAATGAAGACAGTTGAGCATTCTATGTTTCTATCCTTTGATCTTTATAAAAAATAGAACTAGAACTACAATAACAAATGTCACTAATACGAAAACCCATTCAATACCACTCATGATAATGAAGTAGAACAGGACTTGGATTCACAATATATTTATTCTAAATGAAAGTATGGTAGTATAGAAACAACATGAACTTTGAAACATAGGTCAGAGTTTAAATCTTAATTTGAAAACCTACTAGTCTGTTATCTTGAAGTTATTTAACCTTTCCAAGCCTTAGTATCCATGCCTGTAAAATGAGTTTAGTACTAACTAATTTGCATAATTGTTATAGAGATTAGAGATAGTGTATATAAAATGTAGCTATACTAAGGACTCTTCAGCTGTCGGATCCCTCACTTGCACCTCAAACCCTGGGAGGTGCCCAATCAAGGCATTTGTAAAGTTATATCTGTTTGTAAAATTGCATTTAATGTCACTATGGAGACACATAATCTGATTTCCATCCCCTTGCAGGTAACTTCCTTTCCAATAGGAAGACCATCAAATTCTTTCTTCATTCTGGAGTTTGGTAACTTTATGAGGATGTGTCTCAGTTTTGACGGATTCAGTTGTTTTTTTTTTCCTGGAACATGGTTTTCTTTATAAATATTTCTGTTGAGGTTTTATTTCTTGTTCCATTTAGTTATTCTCTACTTCAGACACCAGAAGTCTGATTTTGTTTAGATCTCCATTATCTTTCAATAAAGTATAATTTATTTTTCTCAAAAAAGGGTAGTTACAAAAATCACAATATCCTTATCTCTATTTTGCCTATTCTCAACAAATATTATTACTATCAGTGTACTCTGTTATCAACCAACTTTATAAATCCAAAAGTGCTGCAAAAATAGAGGCACAAACTTGCCCTCTACATAATATGTGCCCCTTATGGCCAATCTCTGCCAGACCTGACATCTGTGTAACACCCCCTCATGATTCCTGTCTTCTGCTTTATGCTCAGCAACATGTACTGCTTATCAAAGAAGGACTAAGTCCCCAGTACTCTAGGTCTCTATAATTTGGATTTTTACTTACTCATTTGCATGGCTCCTCCTTAGGACAGAAGATTGCCAACTGTCCTGGCACTCCCGAGTTCCAGTGGAAGCCCGTAAGAGAATTTCAACCATCCAACTCTCAGTTCGGGCACCAGCCTACTTACCATTCCTCCTCTCTTTACCTCTCCTATTTCAGCAGCCTTGTTACCTTCTTCACCACCCAACCTTTGTTAAAAGAATCCTGATCTATTCAAAACCTTCTCAATAACTGTTTACTTCACCACAAAGTGATTCCTATCTTGACCTCTCCCTGCCCTAAAGACCTCGGAGTCTCATAATACAAACCTTTGAAGATTTTCACCAAGAACCCCAGCTCCCCAAAGCAATGGGTAGAAAGAAAGGGCATCAGGTCACTTCTCCACATGATTTATCACATATGTATAGACACACTCTCACTACATCAAAGCTCTCTTCTCTTTCTTGTCTCCTTTTACCTTCCAACCATTGCAATGCTCCAAAATAAGTGACATTCTGTCTTACTCAAATGGAATTTATGCAAGTTTTCTCTGATCTATACTAATTTTCTCATCACTATATGAAATTTACTTTTATCTTCTCATCTTTGCATCATTTGAAAGAGATTATCTTTTTTCTAAAATTAATTCTTCTACCTAGATTTTATTCCTTTCCATATGTTAAAGGAACTCACTCCTTCTTTCCCTAACTTAATGCACTCCTTCAACAGTGTTTTTCTTTCCCAGCTGCTATGCCAAATACCACACAATAGATTGGCTTAAACATTGGGAATTTATTGGCTCACTGTTTCAGACACCAGAAGTCCAAATCAAGGTGTTAGTCAGACCATGCTTTCTCCCGAGGATGGTTACATTCTGGCTGCTAGCAATCATTGGGTTCCTCGGCTGTCCTCTCCTTTCTCTTCCAGCTATGGCTGACTTTCACCCACTGGCTGCAACCTGTGTTTGTCTCTATCTCTCTGTTTGAATTCCATTCTCCTTATAAAGGACTCCAGTATTCCATCTTTTCTTGTGGCCTTGACTTTTGCCATCCATCCGCTCTTATTTTCCTGTACTATTTCCATGAGAAATATCACCCACTTTCATAGATTGAATTATGCCTAATTTTCAAATATGTATCTTAAGCTCTGGTGCAAACCTTGAAGCTTTTTTCCTCGCATCCACCTAACAATTTCAATGGTCCAAACCATGAACTCAATATCTATCAAAATTGAATGAACAATTCTACCTCCATTCTGCTTCCACATCTGCAACTCCCAATATCAGAGACTAACATTAAAATTTTTAGATTCATCTTTGATTCTTATCTTCTTTTTATTTCTTATATCTAATCAGTCATCAAATCTGTAAACATATCCATCAAAATGTCTAAGATATGTCCTTTTCATTTTAATCCAAATTCTCTTAGCTTCTTGCCTGAATTATTGCAACAGCTTTTCAACTAGTCAATCTAATTTCAGTCTCTCTCTCTCTCTTCCATATCCTGAACACTGTGTTCACTTTAGTTTTCTAATATATGACAGCACTATTTTCAGCACTTATGAAATCAAATCAGATATCTTATTCTGACTTGTAGTTTGTGAAAAAGTGGTCTCAGTTACTTCTTCAAACTTCTTTCGTTTTATAACATAAATAATTTCTCCAGTGTTTTCTTACCACTTCCTCCAATATGGGGCTCAGATTCCTTTTTATCTTTACCAAGCATCTACATTCCAGGCTCAAACTTGTCTCCAAGTTTTTGACAATTCTGTTCTTCTGTCTAAAATTATACATCCAAAACCTCTCCTTCTTACTATCATTTTGACCTCTAATGCTTCACTCTCTTCCTAATTTGTATAATATTTGTTAACCAGACCATATACTTTAATACTTACATCAGGGTGGTTACCCCCTGAATAAATGAAGGTACGAGTATTGCTGGGGTTTGAATCACATCCCCCACAAGAAGCATGTTAAGGTCCTAATTCCTGGTTCTGTGGATGTGAACCCACTTGTAAAGAGGACTGTTTTAGTTAAGGTGTGCCCAAACTGTGAGGATGGGCCTTAATCCAATATGGCTCTAGACCTTATGAGCAAAGGAAATTAGACACCGGAGAAAAAGCCACAGGGAGGAGCCAGAAGCTGCAAGTCAGCCAGAACCAACAAGAGAGAGGAGAGGACATTGCCATGTAATGGGAAAGCCAAAGAACCCAAGGATTGCCAACCAGACAGACTATTACCAACACCAGGGGGAAGCAAGCCTTCCAGCCAACACCTTGATTTGCACTTCTGGCCTTAGAAACTGTGAGCCAATAAATTCCCATTTTTAAAGTCAATCTATTGTGTGATATTTTCATAGCAGCCTGGAAACTAAAACAGTATTTATTCTCAATTTTAAATATTCAGTTCACTATATGCTTAATTTATAAAATTTTCCCTATTTAAATTTTCTTTTAGTTATGCAATTACGGAAATTGTCTCATTTAATCTTCATTAGCAATCATTCATCTCTTTTTAACTCAAGTTTTGTTAATGCATTCTGATTGTAGTAGCTTTAATGGCAGTCACTGGCAGGAAGGAAAGTAAAATATGGAGAAAGGTAGTAAATAGTAAATACCTTGAATCTTAAATCCCAGAATCCACAAGGCTGCCTTTCAATACAGAAGACCACAGAATTTTAAAGTTGGAAGGGAAGTCAATTCAGTATGAATTCCTTGAACATTTAGTGTGTGCAATATACTGAGACAGTGTCCTTGACCTTGTAGAACTGATTGATAGTCAAATGAGGAGATTTATTTCTTTTACAGGTGACTTATGATCAATATTTTTAAAATTATCTAAAACTCAAAATAAGACAAATAGAGGACATCGTGCCCTTTTAATGTCATATTGGAACAATTTGTTAATAAAGCTAAATTTATTAGAACTCATGCAGTAAGGCAAAATACATGTTAGCAGTGCCATAGAAGAGGGGAGTTGGGGGAGATATTTATAAAGTTTTGGGTTCCGGGATTAAGTGGTTTAAGGTGGGCCTTTCAAGGATTTCCAAGGAGAGTAACTTTGGGGAATGGGCAAAGATTGTAACAAGATAGTCTGGGATGCAATGAGGCAAGAGTCTTGGAGTGAGTCTTCATAAGTAAATTATTGTTTGTGGGAAAGCTGTTTTCCCAGATAAGCAGAGTGTTGTCTCAGAAAAATTGATTTACAGGAATTTCCTAAAGCACACAAAAAACTGTTTATTGGGTTATAGTCTTATCTTCCCTGAGCAAAGATTTCCCAGGGCAAAGCCACGTGGACACAGGTCGTCTTAGTTCTTAGTCCCAGTAGGTAGATCTTGTGGTCTCATTTCTCACAAGACTCTATCACATTGGCATTCTCCACAAATGCACCAAGTCCAATACACTGAGCTTTGCTTATTTATTCTGTTGGTCTCATGGGTATTCAATCAACAAGAGTTATATCATTAACTTACAGAAAATATATTTTAGCACTAAGTCAATCCTAAGTTCAAATAGGTGATTCAACAAAATTTCTGGGAAAAACATGACATAAAAGATAATTTAATATTCTATTGAAAAGTGGGGGAGCTATATATTTATTATTTTACTTGTTACCTAAAAATGTCATAATTGAAATATTTCTATTGTTTTGATAGCAAATTTTAACTCCGTCATTTTTATATATGTCAGCAACTTTCAAAGACCATTGTGGAACCCCATGGGATATGTCATGACAAGAGGGTTCCAATTTGATAAATGATCATTTTGTTGTAGACCCACATTAACATACTAATTGAATTGCAAAGCTTTAAATTGAATCAGTTTCAGTTTTACAGAGCAGTTGCAAAACTTTTTTGACCACAGAATTTTTTTTTTTTTAATAACCTTTAACAGCCTAGAGGACTGGCTTCAATATAACATTTGGGAGAAAATAAATGATGATTTTGAATATGCTTTTATTCATGTTATAATATGAGCTCAGAAGCACAGATACAAAGTTTCTATTATAAGGCATACACAGAGAAACACTTGATGGTAATCATGATCGTTTTAGTAAGTAATTGACTCAGAGCTAAGGATATTCTCTAAAATATGCGGCAACACAATAAATCCAAATATTTTGTTTTCCATGGTTTCATCATTGTTGGTTTACAAAAGTTC
The DNA here is from genome assembly GCF_015220235.1 of Choloepus didactylus. Taxonomy (NCBI): domain Eukaryota; kingdom Metazoa; phylum Chordata; class Mammalia; order Pilosa; family Megalonychidae; genus Choloepus; species Choloepus didactylus. The sequence continues at coordinate 110,761,328 of NC_051309.1, read as the reverse complement.
TGCATATATCTTATGCTTATAAGACTTGAGGGAGAACATTTTAGGGCTGATTATTTTTTAAAGTAAATAATTTATCTGAAATAGCTATTGAATAGCCTTTTCTACCACTTCCTATTGTCTATTCAAACTGAATTATATCTTGCTGAAACTTTAGAACTAAAAAACATAAAATGCATTGAAAAAGAAAAATCATGACATTTCACTACAAATTATTGCAATAAAAATAATCAACATGTATTAAAGTTTTGGGGTAAGTAATACTCCACAATTACTCCTAATGATTCCTAGCAATTTTTAAATATTATTGGAATTATAGCTACTATTTATTATTCCATATAACACAAAAACAAGTAGAAATTTTTTAACTTTCCTTTGGAATTAGCTCAAATTTTAGAGATGCTGATACTGGCTATTGATTTTCACTTTCTAATATACCCCTAAACATGGTTTAATAAAATGGTTTAAAATATTAATATCTATTGATATTTTCACTTCATAATTGTTCCGGTTTGCCAATGCTGCTGTTAGGCAAAATACGAGAAATGGATTGACTTTTGTAAAGGGAGTTTATTTGGTTACACAGTTAACAGTCTTAAGGCCATGAAGTGTCCAAGGTAATGCATCAACAATCCGGTACCTTCACTGGAGGATGGCAAATGGTGATCAGAAAACCTCTGTTAGCTGGGAAGGCATGTGGCTGGCATCTGCTCCAGAGTTCTGGTTTCAAAAGGGCTTTCTCCTAGGATGTTCCTCTCTAGGCAGCAGCTCCTCTTCAAAATGTCATTCTCAGTTGCTCTTGGGACAGTTGTCCTCTCTTAGCTTCTCAGGAGCAAAAGACTGCTTTCGAAGGCTGTCTCCAAAATGACTCTGTAGGCTGCAGCTCCTCTCTCAGCTCCTGTGTGTTCTTCAAAGTGTCCCTCTTGGCTGTAGCAAGCTTGCACCTCTGTCTGAGCTTCTATAGTGCTGTAGAAGGCCCAGGCTGAATGGGCGGGAAGACCCTCCATGGAAATTATCTAATCAGAGTTATCACCTATGGTTGGGTGGGTCACATCTCAGTGGAAACACTCAAAGAATTACAATGTAATCAACACTAATACGGCTGCCCACACAAGATTGCATCAAAGATAATGGTATTTTGGGGGACGTAATACATTCAAACTGGCACCATAATATACCCCTAAACATGGTGTAATAAAATGCCATAACCAAGGTACTTTGAATTATCTATAGGAAAGCCCAGTGAATTTGGGTTATTGAAATAACTTCATCAGAACAGGTAACCTTTCCTGGCATTTTGAATTTGAGAACTAATTTTTATAAGATTAGGTCCCTTTCTATCTTTTGTTTAGAGAAGGTTAATATTCCAACCTCTACAAGCACCATGAATTGTACTTGAACAGAACACGATAAAATAATCAACAGAACGAGCTGAAATCTTAGTAAGACTGGAAAAAATTTCTTGGGCCTCAACAGTCAGAACCATCTTCATCCAAGTCAGAATTTCAGCTGAAGCTACCAATGTCCTTTCAGAAGCCACCTTATAATGCAGATAATATTGCTACTCATTTTTCTAAAGGACCTGTGGCTTATCTTCCCAAGGAAACACTCATACAGAACACAAACAGCAAAGGAATCTAGTTTAGTTCCACAGCCTGGCAGAAAACTACATGTAAAAAGAGAGAAAACATATGCACAGAGAATATTGCAGGATGTAGTCTGCCTTATTAACTTTGAACATAAATTGAATACTTAAAGGAAAAATTCTAAATCTTGAGTTTGTTCTTCTCATTTTTTCTTTTGTATCATATACATGGCATAGCAGAGTATGGATCTGTTTCTAGCTTATCTCACAGCCTCAAGACACTCCCTGATCTTTTTTTTTCCAGTTGATTAGTTTGTCTTTGATTTTGCCTTCGATTAGTCTGGGCAGTGACTAATAGAGGAGGAAATTTCACTGGAATTTGACTGAGATGTTTCAAATAGGCACATAGACACTTCAAGCTTATAAAAGCTAAAACAGTGGCCATTTCCCTCTAGGTGTAACAGTAACTTATAATTAGCCAACTGTTCATCAGGAAGGAGACCTCATTCTCTCAATCCCCTAAGTGAGCTTTATGCTTTAGGCTCTGTTTTCTTGTCTATAAAAACTGCGAAAGGCATGACCTAGAAACACAGCAAAGGATTTAGCATTTTCTTATCGGGACATGAATCACTTTAGTCCATCCTTAGAAATAACAGATTTCAAGCATTATAAGAAGCCTGCATCAAGTTAGAAAAAAGGCTATAAAATATAAAATTAAGCAGAAAAATTGCACAGAGTTACATAAATGAGAAGAGGCTAAAAGCAAGATGGCTTACAAGAATTACTGGATATCTGTAAATATAAGTATAGGACAAAATTTCCTTATCTTACTTGCCTTGCCTTGCAACCCCATTTGGAATGGACTTTTAGAAGAGAAAGTGGTCAGTGTCAACTGCTACACAAAGCATCTCCAAATCCAGGGGCACCTCCAAATCTGATACCTCCAAATCTGATATCTCCAAATCTGATACCTCAAAACTGAAGCATTTCCAAATCCAGGACCTCAAAATCATAGACTTTTCTTAACATAAGCTCCTAGGTGGGGATCTATATTATATTCATCCAATGTGAAAAGATCTGTGCTAGCAAGACCAAGTCTGAGTTTATGGCGTTTAGAAAATTCTTTTATTTGGAAGAATAAGACAAAATACAAAAGAACCATTTCTGAGTTGTTTTTCTTAATGATTACATAAGTATTGCATAGTAAAAACCCACTTACAAACCTAGTCAAAGATAACATTTTCTGAATAAGCAAATTTCACAGTTTTTGAATCAGTTTTTAATTTTTGTTCACAATTTTAGTTGGGAATATTTCTGGGATAATTTCACATTTCCCACCTTACTAAACAAATATACCTAACAACTTTTTTCTGAGTGGTTCAAACTCATTATAAAACACAGCCATTATAATACAAGGCTAGACAAACAATACTAGCCTTGGTACTACTAAAGTATGCCAGATAATTACCCTGAACTAAATGGGTCAAGATTTATTTAGTTAGTTAGTTTTATTTTTCTGTGACTATTTAAATAATTTTCTTTCTTCTTGTCAACCTGTTAGCTCTCACTATTCTCATTCTAACAGTCCCTTTTCCTTTTCTTCTCCCTGAGTTTGTCCTTTTAATCTGCAGCCAATCAAAACTGTCATAATGTTGTCTGTTATAAAAAGGCATATTGTGAATGGTGAGCTAGACAGCAACAAGGCCCATGAGCTTAAATTCAAGTATATATATTTTATCCCACACAGATTTTTTTTAAATCAGTCTGGTTTTTCATGTGTGTTCACTAGTTAAGTGATGTTCCAGATAAGTGACTTTCAGTTGTATGAATTATTATTATCTTTGTAAAAAAAACAGAATCTGATAGATTTATTGCATTTTGTATGCTGAACAAATTCAGTGGCTGTGTGTGTGTACACATATATACATATACCTATATATAATCACTTATTTTTTCCTAATATCTTATCTCTCATCAGCTGGCTTACCTGTCATATAGTAGATGACCATAGATATTTATTGAATGAATACATGATATATATTCATATATATAAATATACTTATACATACTTATGTATTTGTCATGGGCAATTTTAACTAGGGTATAACCACAGGAATTCTTTATTAAGTTATTCATATTAAGTATATGTATAACCAGGATTTTCTCTGCTCAATTCCTTCTTGCCAAAGATTGCAGCTATCATTTCTTCTTTTCTTAGTATTTCTGAATTCTCATCTTTTCTTTCTCCTAAGCATCCTCTTCATTCTAGCCTTTCCATGCCTACAGTCCCTTCAGCAAATATTCTTTGCAGTAAGGAGAGCAAGAACCTTAAAATGGAACAACTGTTTGAATGTAGGCCACAAAGATTCCACGTGATAACTCAGGGAATGTGTTTGTGCAACAATTCCTTACTTGTGCCCAAGGGCCCTGTTCTACAATATTTGAGCTCACTGTAGCAACACGTCAATGCTCGTGGTGGTGTTTATTAAGACATCACATGGAAAACAGATGGTTACTAACTAATCTCAAACAAATGCTCAGCATGAACATGTCATCACCAGCTACATGGTTTCATTAATCTTACTTTGTGAACCAACTGCATAATATCCTATTTCTGGAATGTTCACTTACGCAGTGTGTTTCTTAGAGTTTTCAGAAGAATATCATAATCATATTCAATTAATAATGGATACTTGAGAAAAATAGAGGCTAATGAGATTCCTGTGCTATATCAGATTCAAGAATTAGCAACATTTCCCTAGCTTTAATTATTTAATTGGGCAGATACCAGTTGAGTATATAAGTCCAGTCAGAGAAGTTGCTCACAATTAGAGAGAGGAAAAAGTACGTGCAGTCATTTTTGGAGAGAAATTAAATCACCTATATTTCTCCATCTCTCATCAGAGAAAACTGGTTTCCTGGCATATAGTAAGTGCCTGTGAATATTTACTGAATGAATGAATGATATGCTGATATTTGATCAAAATTTTAAGAAGCCATGTTTTCCCTTGGACATTGCCAAAGAAATGCTAACAAGTAGAAGTTGAGACTTCAATGCCATTATCCAAAAGGTAAGGTCCAGGTACACTGATACTGCCCTGCCAAGGCCTTGGTTCCATTATAAAGTAAACTATCACCAACATCATTGACAGAGCAAGCCCACTTCACCTTAGATGACTTTCCTGTGTCAACTCTTTAAGTCTCCTTTTAAATAGTTTTAAATGTATTCTTTCTAAATTCCAGTGGAGTCAGGATACTGTGATAAGAATGTACTGTCTCTGTGAGGGAAGAAGTAACCATGCTCGTTTACTTTGACTCAGCGACTGTTCTCAGGAGTGAAACTGAAACGGAGCACGGGGGGGGGGGGGGGGGGGGGGGGGGGGCGGCTGAGCTCACAGCCTCTTTCTCCAAATTGTATGCAAATCATTTAACATGTGACAAATTAAAACAAAGCTAATTGATTCCATTTCTGTCATTATTTATTAAACCTTAAATATTTTTCAAATACTTCATCATTCAATTGTCTAGATTATCTGGAGCAAGCCTGTTCCTCCTAACACGTAATGCTTCCATCCGTTAAAATGGCTATTGACTGGTAGGACTTCCTTTCTTTTTTTTCTTTTGGTTCTGCACATTTTACTTAGGAAAACGGAAATATCTTAGTGAAACTGAATCCATCTCCTTTTTTCCTAACCCAGGAATTCCTTTCCTCCTTAGAATCCTGCTTTGAAATGTCTCTTGAGTCTTAAGCTCTAAAAACATACTTTGCAACTCATGTGGAAAGGAATTGTGTGCCACTGAGTAATGACCCTGCTGAATGCACTGTGGAACCGCCTCCGCGGAACCTCTTCCTACCGTTCCGCTGCTGCTTTGGTAACCAGCTCAGAGCAAGGAGTGAGCCGCGGGTTGGACTGGGGTCACAACCGAGTAGCAGTGCTTCCCCGTCAGCACCTCTCATGACGCCAGCAGCAGGGGCGAGGACGATACTTCCTGGACAAATGTCCCTGGCATTCTTAAAGACAGGTGGGGTGCCCACTGTCCTACAGCAAAATAAATACAGCAATATTTCTTTGGTGTGCAGAATCACAATATTACTGTAAGGAAGGACTTGAAAAATTCATCTAGTCCAATGAATTTATTTATTTTTATATAAAATGTATTTTGTTATTATTCAAGTAATGCATTTATACTGTAAAAAGATTAAAAAAGTAACAAAAAGAAGATGATTAAGGTCACCTGAAATTGCAGCCCTTAGATATATCTCCTTTTGACAGTTTGGAGAAAATCTCTCCAAATATTTGTGTGTGAGTGTGTGTGTGTGTGTACATATATATATGTATATCTAGATATATAGATATAAATATAAAACAGTTGCTTTTACAGAAAAAATGGGATCGTATTATATTTTTAACCCACTTAACCCAGCTCTGCTACTTACCAGTTAGGTCAAGTTACCTAATTTCTGTGTCTTAATGGCTTCATCTGTAACATGGACATTTTAAAAAGTCCTTATCTTATAGAGTTGTGAGGATTAAGTGAGTTGGTGCATGGATGTGCTTAAAATAGTGCTCAATAAATGTCAGTTATTATGCTACAATATGTTAAACATTTCCTTATTATTGGTCATATAAACGATAGCCAATTAATCGCTTCATGATGCAGATGAGAAATGTGAAGGCCTGAGTAGTTAATTGCCTTGACAACATCTTCCCAGCGTTGTCCACCTCCCAGCACCCACAGGACAGCTAATAGCAAGAGCTAATATGTACCAAAAGCTCACCAGGTACGAGGTCCTGTGCTAAACACTTCATATCCATTAATTCACACAATCCTGACAAATAACCCTAAAAAGGCAATTGCTATTGCTATTGTAATCTTATCCGTGAAGAAACTGGGACACATATAAGTCACAAATTACCAAACTTTCCCAAGATGTCACAACTAGCATGTGGCAGAGCCACATTTGAATTCAGGTCTTTCTGACTCCAAAGCCCAACATCGTCTTTTGCTGTGTCGCGTGAATGAGGATTTCTTCATACTAATAGTGATAAGCCCATAAATCTTTAAAGCTCATTAAAATTAGCTAGGTTATTAAAATAGCATATTTTTCTACTGATTGAACTCATTATAAAAAGCCTTCAGTACCACGAAGAATCCTGTGGCTTGATATTCAAAGATGTAACTCAATTCGCCAAGGGTACTTATATTCCCACTATCTGCCTCCAAGATTCTCAGGTACATGTATGGAAAGAAAATCTCCCTCTGTGCCCATATCTCACTCAGTACACCCTCAATTTTCCTAATTTAAAAAAAAAAAAACAAAAAACAGTTGCTTTCAATTGCTTTTGCAAAAAATGCTTTGGTAACAAGAGTAGAACTTTAAGATCCTAGATTCTTCTCCAACAGTCTGGGAGGGATTAGGGTATTTGTCAGGCCTGAGCTCACTGTGCTCCCCCATGGCTCTGGGATACATTTTCAGCAATGTAGGAAAAAGCACACATGCTGACAAATGTTGAAAAGATTTGTTTATAAGCCAGGACAGAAGGTCACATTTCCCCTCTTGAATAGGAAAAAAGCCTAGGCAATCTTTTGTGTTGAAATATGAAATTATTCCATCTTTTCAATTATTTGCTGCTTGCATATATTGCTCACTTGTATTTCATCGTGAGTCATGCCTGCAGCAGTCTAAGGCTTGCCTGGCTTCATTGTAACCACCTTCTTTCTCATCAGCTCAGTTGATGAAAACTTCAAGTCAAACGACAATATATGCTTCTACTGATTTTTGTGTCCAGACAAAAGCCCACAAATGAATGCAAAAAACTACAGCCATATATTTCACCCATAAACACATGCAAAAAACCAACTGACCACTTAAATAGAGAATTTTACATGCTTATTTCAGAGACTAGTTGCAAAAATATCTACAGAATTTTTATCTTTATATACAGACAGAGGCTTCCTGTATTTAGAAGAATATATGTTTTTGCTCAAGTGAGTTCCTGATAGACAATTCCAATATTCTGTAGAACACTTTGTATAAATAAAGATAAATCCAGGGAAGCAAAGAGAGTAATACTGCTCTCCAAGTGGGCTCATTTGCCCAATATTCACAAAAGGCAATGCCGTGACACCAATATTTTGAGACAAGAAAGGATTTATCATGTAGTCAACCAGTAGGAAGACCAGAAATACACCCCAGAACAGTCTGCCTGAGCAAAATGGGAGCTGGGGTTTTATACTGTCTAGGGAAGGTGGACTTAAAGGAGTGGTGAAGGATGGGGTAAGATGACCTGGGTTAGGGGGTGGACTAAAGTAAAGCATGCTCAGCTCTGAATCACGCTCCTTCATGCACCACATGTTCAAAACTGGCAGCTTAGCATCATCAGTGGGAGTGATTTTTACTGTTACAAATTAGGCAAAGATGATTTTAGGTTAGGGATCCTCCTGACTGTGCATGCTCCAGTGGCTTGAACTAGCTGGAACTGGACTTAGCAGGTGCTGCAACAGGAAAGGAGACTTTTATTGCAGGGAGGCAAACTTCTGAATAAACATGGGGGGAGGGTAACTCAAACAAAGAAAATGAAAACTTTTTCAAACCAGTAAGGGAGGAGCTACTTCAGTGGAAAAAGGGGGTTGGTAAGTGGCAGTTTCAGTCCCCTTTTTTTTACATTCCTCAGTCTTGAGGGATAAGGGACAATAACAGGTCTACTTACTTCTGCTGACTCCAGACATAGGTAGGGATTCAAGGAATGGAACACCATGGCATGCATTTGGAGGTATCCTCAGGTCACGGACTGAGGAGGTAGCTCTGGGTTGCTCACTTTCCCTTCTTTAGCTGGTAGCACAGGAACAGGCTGGTAATCCTGCTCTCTGAGGACGGCTGCAGAGTAGAAGAGTACAGTGGACTGTAATTTCTGGGATAGACATTTGACAACAAGGTTTAGAATTGGATTTTGTTTAGGGGTTTGGATGGCATATTCAGCAATTGTGCAACTGCCCTCCCCAGACTAATGCTTGTGATGATTTTACAACAAAGTTTTCCTTTTCCAAGAAGTAAGGAAGGCTATAGGCAGACAGAGCCACATGAGTTAAAGTAAAGAAAGCCAATCTTTTGAAATTTTATAACTTCAATCCTAAATAGCACAACTAGAAAGAGAGTATGGTATTTTTATCCCTTAATGTTATTTTTACTGGCTGCAAAGGAAACGATTCCAACACTATGTCAAAGGCAAGCAGACACTAGCCCATAAAAGATAATAGAGAATCCAACCAATATGGAAAAGGAGAATGCATGGGCTAGTAGTATAGTTTACATTAATCATCACTTATCTTTGGGTTTTCTAAAAAGGTCTGTAATAGGTTCACAGGTATAACTGGGAGGTGATGAGGGACTCCTGCTGATGGTTCCTCTGGGACTTTAGCCTTCAGAAGAGAGGGTGAAGAGTCACCTTCTTGGGTGGGTATAATTTTCACTCTTGAGAGATGGATCCAAGGCCAAATTCCCTGAAAATAGACAAAAGAGTGAGTAACAAGTAAGACCTGATAGGGCCCATCCTACTGGACCCTCAATTGGTTATCTGAGTGCTTTATCTTCCAGTTTTTAAGAAACATCTAATCCCCTGGATCTATACAATGTAGGGGAACACCAGGGGAGAATAGGAGCTGGTTAGAGGCATATTGGTGTATTGCAAAGAGAATGGCTCCTAAGTATTGGATGTATTTTATGGTCTCTGGTTCATCAACTACATGTTCATTATTTGGGTTGATATTATACTTGGTTTCAAGGAAGGGTCTCCCAAACACTATTTCATAGGGGCTCAAATCAAGTCTGCTTCTTGGGGCTACTCTTTTTTCATTTTTATTTTATGTGGCAAGCCATGGCCTAAGCAAAACAGGACTGCAGATCTTTGGTGCACAGCAGTCTGTGCAACCAAGGCAGCTAAATGTTTAACCTATTGTCTTTGTAAGCCAGTAAGGAGAAAAAGGGTAAATTGACTTTCAAATGTAACTTTATGGGAAGCAGGCAGGAAGTGAGAGACTCTTAGTCTCACAAAAAGAGCAAAATGTAATTGTTCAAGCGTTATTCTAGTCCTTCCTGCACCACCCCCCAGGTCAGAGTGACCTGTTCCTGCATCTATGCTCCCCCCACCCTTAGGAATGTCTTTGTCTAAAACCCTTATAAAAGGGCTTGCTGTGCTCTGGATCATGCAGCCGATTTTCCCTGCGAAAGCAGTACCTGCCTGGTGAGAGAAAAGCCATTTAAATTCTGCCTCCCTGTGAGTAAGCCCCAAATAAAGTTCATGTTTCAGCAAATGCTGGGTGTTTTCTTTAGTCTTTTGACTGGTAAAGCCCCCTTGGGCTGTGACAATTGGTGAGCCAGCCAGGAGACCAAAGGGGCCCCCACTTCTGCAGGCATGAATCTGGGGAAGGGAGAGACCCTGGGGGGGATACCGGGGTGGCCTGAGACTTCGATGTGGGGAAGGGTAGCTACCCTCCTGGACGAATGGGGCCCACCGAGGGACTATGGAGGTGTGTGCACCTCCCTGGTGGGACTATTAGATATCCTGCAGCAGGTGGCAGGTGCCTTGGGAATCCAGAAAAAGAAAGGGGGCCACCAGATTGCGGCTGCAGTGAGATGGCCATTGTTAGAAGCTTTACGTGCCACTACTGAGGAAGCTTTGGGAGCAAAGGCAGCCATATGCAGCCTGAAGGATAAACTGAAACCGGAAAAGGATATGAGGCTGGCACAAGCCGAGCTGAGGCATGCTTTGAATGAAAGGTTAAAACAAGTAGATGAAAATTTAGCCATGCTTGCATGCCGTTATGCTAAAGTGAAAGGGTGCAAGCTGCACAAAATGCAAGTCAGATGCATTCTGTCCTCACCTGACTGGGATCCTAAGGTTTTGGACCCTGTGGATTTCTCTTCAGAGGAAGAGTCACAGTCAGAATGGGAGGTTGAAGAGGAGCATAAGCTTGTCCATCCTTTGGTCTGGCACAAAATTAAATCAGAATGGCAAGTAGGCTCTACTGAATGGGGGGGGGGGAGGCAGAGTGGGCCCCTGATGAGCCAAATGTGCTTGTCACATCATGGGAATTCTCCCCAGCAGAATTAAGGGATATTGGGAATCAATATTGACAAAAGCCTAGAGAGCCATTAGTAAACTGGTTGCTACACCTATGGGATGATGGTGCACACAGCACTCTGCTCACTGGGTGGGAAATGAGTAAGTTGGCCACCATTTCCATTCACCCCTCCCTACTCCAGTGATTGTACTCACTTGGAACACCACAGAGACTCATTCACTTTTTCAGTGGCTGGTCAAACAATGTAAAATTGTGTGGCCACAGGAAGGGGACTTAACCCACAACCCACTACAATAGAATAGCATAGAGGAGCTTCAGGATATACTTCGGGTTTTAGGCATGAAACATTCAATTTACGCTAATGAAACTGTGGGACCAGATGATGTCACTTTCACTCAAGGTTTGTATGAAACAATTCTGCACATGGCCCCTAATCAATGGTATGGAACTTTAATGCCCCTCCTCAAGCCCCTAATAGGAAAGCCTCTTGTGGAAGTTACCCAAGAAGAGATCACGGAGTTGGGAGAAACAGACCATCTGTGGAAAAACAAGTCTGAGGTTAGAGCAACAAGGCAAGTCCCCAGAGAGCATGACAAGCCAAATAGGGTGTCACATAAGCAAATGTGGGCAGATATTATAGCAGCTGGAACAGAAATAGAAGAACTTGATGGACAGCCAAATCCTGTACTAGTTAAACTGTGGAGTAAACTGTCCAAAGAGCAGAGATTTACTAAGCAGGAAATTAAACCTTCAGGAAAAAAAAGTTGCATTAGGCTATCAGGCATGTGGCACGTGAGCAGAGCCCTCTGCTCCACCAGCAGAGGAGGTTTGGGAGGCCCCATTTCCCCTGGATTAAGGGCAAGGCCAAGATCCCCAGATAAGAGCAATTGATGGGAGCACTGGGGATCAGAGACCACACATTAAATTAACTATTTTTTGTTCTCCCACTAATGAACATAGAGTTTTAGCCCTTGTAGACACAGGAGCAGAATGTACCCTAATATATGGGAGGAAACCATGAAGTGGAGGCCCCACACTAACTACTGCCAGTTATGGGGGCCAAGGAGTTAAAGCAACTCAAGAACAGGTTTTAATGCAAATTGGCCGGCTACCTCCCCAAACTTACACAGTATATCCATCCCCTATTCTGGAATATATACTGGGGATTGATATTCTGCAGAACATCACCTTGCAGACCACTATAGGGGAATTCCACCTCCGCTGTCGAGTCGTAAAAGCAGTCCTGAGAGGACATGCTAAATGCTCACTGGTAAAGGTGCCTCCTCCTAGCTGCACAGTTGCCATTCGCCAGTACAGGTTACCTGGAGGGCACCAGGAAATTACAGCTATGATAAAGGAGTTAGAAAGGGTGGGTATTATTATTTCCACCCATAGCCCCATCAACAGTCTGGTCTGGCCAGTAAAGAAGTCTGATGGCTCTTGGAGAATAACTGTTGATTATAGAGAGCTAAATAAGGTAACCCCTCCTTTGTTTGCAGCTGTGCCGAATATTGCCACATTGCTCCAGGCTATTAGCACAAAATTAGGCTTGTTTCATTTTGTGTTAGATCTTGCTAATGCCTTATTCAGCATTCCTCTAGATTCTTCCAGTCAACCTGTGTTCACCTTCACGTGGGAAGGACAACAGTGGACTTTCACAGTGTTGCCACAAGGGTATATTCACAGCCTCACTATTTGCCACAGCCTAGTGGCTAGAGATTTAACAAAATGGATGCCTCTCGATGCTGTCACTGTGTTCCGTTATACTCATGATATAATGTTAACTAGCAATTCTCTTCCAGACATGGAAGAGGCTGCTAAAACAGTGGTGACTCACCTTGAGAGTAGAGGATGGGTGATAAACCAAGAAAAAATGCAAGGACCTGGGTGTTCTATTAAATGTTTGGGTGTTGTCTGGTCGGGTAAGACAAGAACTATTCCTTCTGCTGTTATTGATAAAGTGCAGAATTACCCTACCCCATGTACCCCCAAACAATTAATGGCTTATTTAAGGCTATTGGGTTATTGGAGGTCTTTTATACCTCACCTGGCACAAATTCTCAAACCTTTGTATTTGTTAGTTCTAACGGGAAAAATGTGGGAGTGGGACATTCCCCAACAGGCTGCTTTCGAGACATCAAAGCATGCTGTGGTGCAAGCACAAGCCTTAAGGGAGGTGGACCTTGATGTGCCTTGTGAATTGGATGTGGTCAGTACCGACATTGGCTTTGGGTGGGGTTTGTGGCAAAGGCAACAGGCTAAATGTGTACCTGTCAGATTTTGGTCACAACTATGGAAAGGTGCAGAGTTTCAGTATAGTCCTTTAGAGGAGCAATTGTGTGCTGCTTATAATGCCCTATTACAAGTAGAAGGGCTAACTCAAAAATGTCCAGTGACTTTATGAACAGCCATACCTATACAGGGGTGGATCTGTGACACTGTAAGCAAGCCACATTCTGGGAGTGCTCAGTTGAGCACATTAACAAAGTGGAAAGCTTGCCTCCTACAATGCAGTGTTTTCAACAACAGACCTTTAAGTGCAGAAGTGCATGAAATCCTGGGACCAGTCTCCTATACAGAAGAACAGTTTATCTTGCTACCTCCCAGCCTTCCTGAGGTAGCTCCTCCCCCAGTGCCCACCACTGATGGACAGGGAAGTATACCTGACTCTGCTTGGTATACAGATGGGTTGGCACAAGGGCAGCCAACTAACTGGACATCAGTGTCTGTCCAGCAAAACACTGATACCATCTGGTGGGAAATGGGAACTCTGCAAAGCAGCCAATGGGCAGAGTTATGGGCGGTGTGGATGGTGATTGTCCATGAGCTGGGGGATGCTTTAACTGTTTGTACAGATAATTGGGCTGTTTACTGAGGCCTGATGGTATGGATGACTGCATGGAAGCAAGAACAATGGACAGTGGTCAGTCGCCCCTTATGGGGGAAAGAAATGTGGGAAGACATCTGGACAGCCTGCCAAAGGCATAAGATAACTGTTTTCCATGTATCAGCCCATAATGCTAACTCTTTGCCTGGCAACATCAAAGCAGATGCCTTGGGGAAAATCCACAGTTTGGCACCAAAGACACATGAGGCAGCTAAATGGCTACATTGGAAAACTGGGCACTGAGGGCACTAACTCTGTGGAAACTGGCACAGCAGTTCCAGTTGCCCATTACTTAGCAGGAACTAAAAGAGGTAGTGGATGCCTGTCCTTCCTGTTCCATGCGACGGCCCAGAATGCTTCCTCACCAACTTGGACACATCAGCCAGGACCAAATTCCTGTTACCTGGTGGCAAGTAGACTACATTGGGCCACTTCCTCTATCAGAAGGTGCAAGGTGTGCTTTTATAGCTGTAGACACAGCTACGGGAATTTTATTAGCTTTCCCAGTAGGAAAAGCCAACCAAAAAGCTACCATACGTAGTTTAGAAAAGTTAAGTGCCTTTTTTGGGGTCCCCACACATGTAGACAGTGATGGGGGACCCCCTTCACCAGGCAGTTAACTGGCCTGGGCTACAGAACATGATGTCCTTTGAATGTTTCACTTGCCCTGTAACCCCACAGCAGCAGGGTTAATTGAAAGAATGAATGGTCATTTAAAGGAACACTTAGAAGATGATAAAAACTCCCTACAACAATGGACTCAATGACTGCATCCAGCTCTGATTAACATTAACTCCAGACCCAGAGCTGCTGCTCCTGCTCCTGTGGAAATGGTAACCACAGGGCCCATGCAGGCCTTACGAATTCAAATAAGGGGGCCAGCTGCTCTCAAGCTGCAGCGAGGCAATGATAATAACCTGCTCTTGCCTGTGCCACAAATACTAGAAATTGGGGAGAAAAAGGTCAATTGGCCCTGGGCCTGGCCTGTAGTTTCAGGTATTTACTTCTAGCTATTCCAGTACATTAAAACCTAAGAGGTGTTATCTATATAGTGCATAAGAATGTCCACCAGAGTGACTTCTCGACTCCATTTGAAATTTCTCAGCCACTGAAAGTATTTCGTCTCATTTTGCATCCCCCTTTTGGTCAAGAAGATATTCTCAATCCCACAATGCCGGGTCCAGATTCATCCCCAGGAGTCATATCCTGTGTTACCAGGGAGATTTATACCCCTGGGAGTCGGGTCCCACATAGGGGGGAGGGCAGTGAGTTCACCTGCTGAGGTGGCTTAGCTAGAGAGACAGAGGGCCACATCTGAGCAACAAAGAGGTACTCAGGGGGAGACTCTTAGGCACAATTACATGCAAGTTTAGCTTCTTTGCAGTAATGAACTTCCTAAGGGCAAGTCCCATGATAGAGGGCTTGGCACATGAAACCACCAGTTTGGGGCTACTCTTAACCTGAACAGGGCAACTGGCAGAACCATATCCTAGGTCAGGTTGGTTTCTTCACAAATTTTTGCTATAGTTTTCTTTAGAGGATGGTTCATCCTTTCAGTTTTTCCTGTGCATTGTAGCTTCCAATGAATGCCTAAGGCATCTGACACTTTGAGTTACTCTGGCAAAAACGGCACTCCCATTATTGCTGTGGATCAAAAGTGGCACTCCAAACTGAGGAATAATTTCTCTTAGTAATGCCTTTGTCACTTTAGATGCTTTCTCTGTTCTGCAGGGAATGCCTGCTCTGAAAAAGTGTCCACAAAGACAAGGAGGTATTTGTAATTCCCTTGGGATTTGGCATAATGGTAAAGTCTATTTGCCAGTCTTACCTGATCCTACTCCATGTGCCTGGGCTCCCTTTACAGGCAGTGGAGGCCCTGACTTGGGCTTGTTCTTGGCACAGACAAGACATTCTTGGGTCATTCCTTATATAGTTTTTCTCATGTTAGGGCTGACAATATATTTTCGTAGCCATTGGTACATGGCATCTCTCCCATTATGAGTACTCTTATGCAAATGAGTAATACTTCTTTCCACTAAATTTTTGGGAATTAATTCTAATCCCTCCATATTAGAAATCCAGCATTCAGGAGTGGCTTCAATTTGTTCCCCTCGTGCCTCTGAGTCATACTGTGGATAGGAGGGGCATAATGGTTTGGGAGGAAATCCCATTCCTCAGCTCTCAATATATCATTTGAGGAATAGTCTGGTATGAAGGGCATTAAGTCAGTGCCTGCTATGAGTGCTGCCACAGTTGTTGGTTGCTGAAACTTAGCTGCCCTTTCAGCTGCAAAGTTTGCTTAAGTTGTTCCCTCTACCTATTGGGTTCTCACTCCTTTGATGTCCAGAGCAATGGATAATTGCAACCTCCTATGGTAACATGATGGCATCTAGTAGAGCTATGATCATGTCAGCATGCTTTATGCCCTTTTTCCCCCAAGTTAGTAGCCCTCTCTCCTTCCAGACGGCTCTATGTGCAGGAACTGCTGAAAAGGCATATTTGAAGTCTGTGTATATATTCACCCTCTTTTTTTTTGCTAAATGTAAGGCCCTAGTGAGGATGATGAGTTCTGCTCATTGTGCAGACATACTTGGAGGAAGGGCACCAGCTTCAAGTGTCTCTTATAGGGTTACTACATACCCAGTAATCCAGCATCCTTGTTCCAAGAAACTGCTTCTGTGCATGAACATCTCCAGGTCTGGGTCTTCTAGGAGTCAATCTGTGCAATCAAGTGGCTGGAATAGACTTCCTCAATTATTTAAATGCAGTCATGATTAGGTTCTCCTTGAGTGGTAGGGAGTAATGTAGCAGGATTTAGAGAAGAGATGCCCTTTAGTTTTGCAATTGGATTATCTAGCAAGATGTCTTGTGTGGCAACCATGGCCTGAGCAAAACAGGCCTGCAGATCTTTGGTGCACAGCAGTCTGCATGATCTAGGCAGCTAAATGTTTAACCTATTGTCTTTCTAAGCCACTAAAGAGAAAAAGGATAAATTGACCTTCAAATGTAACTTTATGGGAAGCAGGCAGGAAGTGAGAGGCTCTTAGTCTCACAAAAAGAGCAAAATGTAATTGTTCAAGTGTTATTCTAGTCCTTCCTGCACCACCCCCCAGGTCAGAGTAACCTGTTCCTGCATCTATGCTCCCCCCACCCTTAGGAAGGCCTTTGTCTTAAATCCTTATAAAAGGCCTTCTGTCCTCCTTGCATCCCTCAGTCGTCTTCCCTGTGAATGCGATGCCTGCCCAGCCTGAGAGAGCTGTTATGATCTCTGTATGACTTCTCACTTTGTAAGTAAACCCTGAATAAAAGTTCATGTATCAGAAAATGCTCGTTGTCTTCTTTGGCCTTCGGACTGGCATGGTCCTCTTGGGCTGCAACAGCTTGGTAATGTCCTAGTCTCCCAGAAGTGAGCCAATAGCCCCTTTTTTGTTCCAAGAGGGTCAATACACAGTGAGGAGTATGTATAACTGGGCTGTCCTAAGGTGAGTTTCTCTGCTGCTTGCAGTAAGTCAACAGTAGCTGCCACTGCCCAGAGGCAGACCAGCCACCCCTGTACGATTGCATCTAGTCGTTTTGAGAAATAGGCAACAAGCCTTCCAGTGTTACCAAGGTTCTGGGTTAGCACTCTAAATAAACACCTTGGTGTTCATGCACAAACAGATCAAAAGTCTTCTTAACGTCTGGGAGGACTACAGCTGGAGCTGTTAAAAGTTGTTCTTTTATTTTACAGAATGCTCATTGGCATTCTGCAGTCCAATTCAATGATTCTTTATCTCCACCTTTCAAAACCTCATATAACAGTTTAGCCAAAAGTCTAAGTACAACAGAATCCTGCCATTCCTAGAAATCCTCACAGCTGTCTCTGGTGGTTGTTTCTACCACTCTGGCTAAGGCTTCTCTCTTGTCCAGCAGCAAGTTTCTCTGTGCCTTCAATAACTCAACCCCTAAATATTTCACTGAGCTGAGAAATCTGGATTTTCTTCTTAGACACCTTATATTCCCAATCTGCTAGAAAATTCAGAGTTAAAATAGCATTGTGGTTGAATGCCTCTTCTGATTTGCTGGCAATTGGGATGTTATCTACATACTGTAAAGGTACTCCATTCTGGAGTTTCAGTTCTCTTAAATCACTTGCTAAGGTCTGTCCAAATAAAGTAGGGTCATTTTTAAAGCCTTGCGGAAGTACTGTTCAACAATATTGCTGATTAACACTACTCCAGGGTTCCTCCGATTCCAAAGCAAATAGTTCCTGGGATACAGGCCTCAATGATGCACAATAAAAAGCATCTTTTAGATCCAGTGCAGTGAACCAGCAGAGACCTCCAGACAAGGAAGTTAGCAATATATATCCAGCATGACCAGATGAATGTCCTCTACCATTTGATTGATTGCCCTCAGATCCTGCACAAACCAATACTCCTTTTTAGTACAAGCTTTAGGACACGTAGGACAGAGGTGTTATATGGAGATCAGCAAGGTCAAATTAACTGATATTTAAGAAGTGAGTCTATTAAGGGTTCTATGCCTGCTTGAGCTTCTTCTTCATGAGATATTATTTAAGGTTAGGAATTTTCATGTCATACTGGGCCTTTACCTGAATTGGTTCACTGGTTCTGGCTCTTCCTGGCATACCATCAGCCCACACCTCTGGCCTTACCTTCAAAAGGATGTCTTCAAGAATCTTAGATTGGATTCCTTCTCCTAGGTTTAGCAGAGCAGACTGAAGTGTGCAGCCTGGTTGGGTGGGGGGTGGGGGGCTGGATTCAATGTCCAATTTTTCTGCCGAAAGGTTACTTGAGATTTAACTTGGTTAGTGAATCTTGTCTGAGTAGTGGCACAGGACATTTAGGTATTTAGAGAAAACTGTGTTTCAAATTGCTATTTCCTATTTGGCACTCAAGGGGCTGCAGAAAAGGTTTATTGTTTGAGGCTCCAGACAACCCCATAACCTCTATAGTTCTTGGTGAAAGACTTCCCTGTTTTGGTTCAAAAAAGAGTGGGTAGTTCCAGTATCAATTAAAAAGTCTGTAAGTTTCTTTCCCACTAATATAGACACCCAGAGTTTTGGTGGGAAAAGGTGATGTGGTACCAAGGTTGGAAGGTGCCCCTGGGCCCGGTCATTCCTGGTCACTCTTATCCCCTGTGAGCTGAGGCTTTTGGTGGGTGGATTTGCAAGGGGTCCAGACCTCCTCTCTCTGGGGGCAACTCGGGCATTCTTACTTCCTGTGGCCCTGTTCCCTGGGATAGGCACACTGTTGTGGCCCCAGGGGACAGGTCTACTTCAGGTTAGTCCGTAGGGGCTCTGGGGGTGTTACCTTTTGTTCTTCTTTGGCTGGTCCACTTCTTCTCTCCTGATGAAACTCTGGCTGAAGGTTGCTCCCAGCAAGGCAGCTTGGTGTTTCATCTGCTCATCTGAAGCTGGTCTCAGTTGTTAAAGACCATAAATGCAATCTCAACCAATTGAGACACCTGCATTCCTAATCCTCCATCTAATTTCTGCAGTTTCTTTCTTATGTCTGGAGCACTTTGGATAATGAAAGTCATATTAATTAATATCTTGTTATCTGGAAGCTCAGGATGCAGACTGGTGTATTGTCTATAGGCCTCAAAAATCCATTCAAGAAAAACAGAAGGATTTTCTTTGTTCCCTGTTAGACTTCCTGAACTATCTTCATGCTTTTTAGTTTTGGAACTCCTTTCTGTGTTCTTGTTATGATGCACCCTTTATAATGATCTCATTTAGCTTGATCACCCTGTTCATTCAGGATCCAATGTGGCTCTGTCATAGAAACAGCCAGAGTTCCAGGAACATGCACTAGGTTGTTAGGTTAGTTGTCATGCAACCCATCGACTTCCTGCTGGGCTTTTTCAAGAACTATTCTTTGTTCCTCTGGGGTGAAGAGGGTGTTTAAGAGGGCTCAAATATCTGCCCATGTAGGACTATGAATAGCAAAAATAGAAGTAAAGAGATTCTCCACTTTCTTGGAGTCATCCTGATAAGAAGGCATGTTGTTTTTCCAGTTATGCAGATCAGAGGTGGAGAAAGGAGAATGTGCATAGATAAAACCTCTGGGGTTTCCTTGGTTGTCTGGTCCAGCTGGAACTTGCCTGAGTGGGAACTGCCCTGCCTGGGACTGGGACGTCCCCTTGCCAAACTGAGTGCCCTGACAGGTATCAGGTGTGGAGACCCTTCCTGACCAGGCGATGAAGGGGAACTAGAAGAGGACCCTCTCTGAAGGGAAGAGTCCCTGTCTTTTCCTGCCTCACCCCCACATACAGAGAAGGGGCCAAGGAAAGCTCTAAGTGTGATAGGGACAGGCCCTCATCCCAGCTGGAATCCAGCAGAACCTGTTTTTGTTGGGACTGACGTGTCTCTGACTTCCCAATTTCACTCTTCTCTGACTGTGACCCATTAAGTTTTGACTCTGCATCATAATATTACATCTTTTTTGCAAATGCTTATTTTGGCATATGGCCATAAAGGATTGTACATATAGAATTTCATCCCATTTCTCCTACCTTTTACAAAATAATTGCAATTATAATATAATGTTATAATTAAGGGTCCCATTCACTGGCCATTTTTCTCCAGACTCTAACTTATATGCCAGGTTACAGTAAAATACCATCTTTTTCCTTTTCATTGGTTGATAGCTAAACATAGACCAATTATCTAAAATACATTTTAAAGGGCTGCAGCCATTTATGCTGTTAACATTTCCCACTGTTGTAACTTTCAGCACAATAAGACAAAGTGTACCAGAACTAAACACAGACTGAAACTTGGTAGACAGTGATTCCGTAAACAAATAAAATAAAAGAAACCAAAAGGAACTGAAACCAATGTGGTACTTGAACCCATGGCCAGAATCTGAGTAATTTAGTGACTGATTTTCATATGCCTGGGACCTGCACCCAGTATAACCCAGCTGGGCTAAGGTGGGACTCTAACCCACAATCTTTTTTTATTTTTAATAATTCAATTTTATTGAGGTATATTCACCTACCATGCAGTCATACAAAGCGTATAATCAGTTGTTCACAGTACCACCATATAGTTGTGTGTCCATCACCAAAATTAATTTTTGAACATTTTCATAACCACACACACAAAAGTAATAAAAGTAAAAATTAAAGTTAAAAAGAACAATTAAAGTAAAAAAGAACACTGGGTGCTTTTTCTTTTTTTGCCCCCATTTTTCTACTCATCCATCCATACACTGGACAAAGGGGAGTGTGGTCCTTATGGCTTTCCCGATCACATTGTCACCCCTCATAAGCTACATTTTTATACACTCTTCAAGATTCAAGGGTTCTGTGTTCTAACCCACAATCTTAACCCAGTAACCCAAACACCAGAATAACAGACAGATTTCACGTTAACAGTAGGCATTCTAGCAAAGTTACTCACCCAGAAGATATCTTTACCCAGAACCATTTCTTTTCTCAAAATTAAACTGTGCTGAAGGGCTCATAGTGACAGTGGGAACAGGGGAAAGTGCCGGTCATTGAGCCTCTAGGCTAACTGGTCTAGGTGGCCACTCAGGGTTGATGACTGGAAAATTCTATCAGGGCCATGGACCTTGGGCAGCTGTCTCTAAGACTGTGCCTTAATGGTCACCAAATTGTAGCTGTCCAATTGGGCTCGTTTGCCTGATGCACACAGAAATCAGTGCCATGATATCAGTATTTCGAGAAGAGAAAGGGCATATTGTATAGTTGATCAGCAAGGAGACCAGAGACAAACCTAAGAAAATGGGAGCTGGGATTTTATAGTGTCTGGGGAGGGTGGGTTTAAGGGAGTGGCTAAGGGTGAGGTGAGACAACCTGGGTTAGGTAGCAGACTAAAGTGAAGCATGTTAAGTTCTATATCATGCTACTTCATGCACTGCATGTTCAAAAATGACAGCTTATCATGATTGGTGGGAATGATTTTTAGTATTATGAGGCAAAGGTGACTTTAGGTCAGGGCTCCTCCTGACTGCATTGGTGCCAGTGGCTTGAACTGGCTAGAACTGGCTTTAGCAGGTACTGCAAAGGGAAAGGAAACAGTAACTTTTTTTTGCAGGGAAGCAATTTTCTTCTGAATAAACATGAGGAGGTGAGAGCTCAAACAAAAGAAGAGAAAAATTTTCAAACAAGTAAGGGGGGGCTAGGTTAATAGAAAAGGGAAGGGGGGTGGTGAGTGGCAGTTTCAATAATAAGTATTTGTAAAATAAATAAAACAACTATTCACTGTCTGCTCCTGATCCACCAAATTAACTTTAGAATTAACTGGAGTTGAGAGGTTAAGAGGTTAAGAGCCTGCTGGAGCATATCAGGAATCAAACCAGACAGATCAGAACCAGGTAATATTATTTCTTCAAACTGGAGGGACTAAATGTAATAATGTATTTCAACGCATTGTCCATTGCTGAACATAGAAGATGCTAGATAATAGTTAATTAACTTTTTTCTTACTTTTACCTTTCAGGAGGTCATACATGTCTTTGTAAATCCAGTGAAAGATGTGGATATTCTCCCCAGAACATATCCAAAAGCATTTGCATACCAAAATTTTACCATAGCTCCCACAGACCCTCTATGTAGCAGTAATGAGAACTTTCATAGTCCATAGATAAGGAGAAAAGTTACTCCCTTCAGAAAGCCCTCCCCCAACTATCTGCTGTTCTTCCCATAACACTATTTGAAATTTGACTTCCTCATTCCACTGTGCAAGCTCCCCTTACAGTCTGCAAAACACCTAGAAACACTAGAATGTGCTAACAAAGTTGCTACAGTAGATTTTAGAATGTCCTTCAAGGTTCAATTCAATTCAACAAACATCTATTTTGCTAATTGCTAACACAATTGTAAAAAGGGTTTTCTCAAAATTCTTTTAATACTATGAGTCCAAGATTCTGAAGATATTTTGTTTATATTTGTCTTTATTTTCATATATATGTACAAATGTGTCTTTCTTGTCTTAGATATTTTACATCATTCTATCATCTATATCATTTGTTTATGCATAGATTAAGTGTAAAGGTCAGTCCTATTTTATAGCTCTCTTTTATTATTAGCTCTAATAAATCAAGTTTAGAAATAATTAAATTCTAGAAACATAAGGAGCAGCACTGCAATTTAACTACAGTCTATATATTTACATTAGTGCTTACAGAAAGTTAACTGGAGCTCTTAAACTCTCACAAGACTTAAAACTGCCAATGAAACAACAACAAAAAAACCTCAACAGGCTTTAGGATTTGCCATAATGAATAGCACTGAATATAGATTTGGGGCCTAAATACACTGAAAACTTTGGTAGGGATCCTAAGGTCAAGTGAGTCCACCAAACTGAAGGGGTGCTTTCCAAATTTGAATGATCAGAAAATCTCTTCCACCAAGTAGCTAGTGGTTAAGTTGCCTGATTCTAGCCAAAGCTCCACCACTAATTATGCAACACTAAGTAAATCATCTAACTTCTCTGGCCACCCATTCTCTAATCTACAGTGTGACAACATTTTAAAAGATGTCTCCCTTCCTTTTCACCTCTAAATTTGTTTACTTCCTCTATATAGGTAGCTCAGCCAGTTTGGAAGAAATGAGTTACCACAGTGTAGCATTTACCTTCTAGCTGATTATACTCAGTGGTGTGCTATTAAATTGGCTGGGAGGACAGAGTAGGGTAGCCCTGATTTGTAGCATTTATTAATTTCTGTGGCCAATTTCAAGCCACCTGCGTGATGCCACTGAACACCAAGTTGGGAAGAGATGTAAACCTTCAGCTCTCAGGAACTGATAGGAACCACTCCAGCTCACCCATCCCTGGCAATATTTTCCTGACTTAAGGCTTAGTTCCAAACTATATGGATGACCAAGTTCCTTTACCACTTTAAAACCATGTCTCAATAACAAACCAAACCAAAGCTTTGCTGAGGAACATTTTCTTATTTGTATGAAAAGATACATAGTACCCATTATTTGTTTTGGCCTTGGGGAAATAAACGTACAAAGTAATATCCTTCAGTGAAATGCACAAAACACATCTTGGTTCCACTTTACACTAAAGTAGGTTGCAAGTTTGCAAATTCTTATTAAACACAGGCATTCAAGTGAGTCCTTTCACTCACATAGGCTGGAAGTATTTCTCTTAACTTCATGCTGTGCTTACACACACACACACAGACACACACACGCACATTGAGGAATAACTTTAAGTCGGAGAAGTTTCAAATGAATAATTCAATTGAACACATTCAGAAATCAACAGAAGACAGATCTTTCTTCCTTGAAGGCATCACTCAAAAACACCTTCTGCATGGAAAGAAGGAAAATCAACATAGGGTACCTTATCAAGAAGGTCAATGTTATCACCCAGTAGGCCTCCAAACCCTCCTTATGTAGAATGTGCCTCAGAATTTTCTGCCCCAGGGCTAGTATTGGGAAGCATTTATATGCCACCTCTTCACCCACATTGGTAAAGGGTTGTCCTATGGAATATATTTGTTAATTTTACAAGTTTATCAAGATATAATTTACATATAATATCCTACACAGATTTAAAGCATACAATTTATTGTAGATAGCCATTTATGTATATACCATGTAATTGTCACCACAATCAACATTTCAAATATTTCATACATTTTCGTCACCCCAGAAGTTTCCTCATGCCACCCATCTCTTCCATCATCTGATCTGCTTCCAGGCAATATGGTTAGTTTTAATTTTCTGGAATTTTATATCAATGGAATCACAGAGTATGTATTTTTGACCTGCTTCTTTTACTCATTATAATCATTTTAGCTATACCATTTTTATTGCATCCATCAATAGTATTTTTTTTTAATTGGTTAGATGTTCTACATTTTGTTTATCCATTCACTTGTCAAGAGACATTTGAGTTGTCCATTTAGGGTTATTACAATTAAAGCTGCTATGAGTGTTCACGTACTTATCTTTATAGAGATTTATGCTTTCATTTCTCTTGGGTTGTATAGTGGATATGAGTTCAGCTTTTTAAGAAAATGCCAAACAGTTTACCAAAGTGGTTGTATCATTTGACATTCCCATTTGCAAAGTGTGGGGCTTCCAGGTATTCCATATCCTTACTAATATTTGGTATTGTCAGTATTTTTAATTTTAGCCATTATAATGGGTTTAACCACTCTAATGGTCGTTCACTTTGGTTTTAAATTTCATTTTCCAAATGACTTATGATGAGCATCTCTCTCTTCATGTGCTTATTGGCTATTTATATATCTACTTTGATAACATGTCTCTTCAAACCTTTTGCAAGGATTTTTATTAGGTTGTTGATCCTCATAATTAAGTGTAGGACTTCTTCATATATTCTTGGATATAAGTGGTCTGATTTAAATTTTGTGAGTATTTTCTCCCAGTTTGTGGCTTGTCTGTTGTTTTCTTAAAGTTCATTAGAAGAGCAAAAATTTTCCTTTTAAAGAATTTCAATTTAGCCACTTATTTTTACTTTTTTTATTTCTTGCTTTCTTTGTTCTAAGAAACCATTGCCTACTCCAAGGTTACATGTTACAAAGATTTTCCTCCAGAATTTTCATAGTTTTTGGTTTAACATTTAGATCTCTGATCTATTTCAGGGGTCTATTTTTATGTATGGTTAATAATTCAGGTTAATTTTTATGTATGGTGGGAAGCAAGGATTTCTGTTAATTTTTGCCCATATCAATATCCAGGTTTTCAAGCACCATTTGTTGAGAAGAACTTCTTTATCCCATTGAATTGCATCTCACTTTAAAGTTGAAATATTTATACATTATTAATGCTTTCCTGTTTTCTTCTGGTTTTCCTGTAACTTGATAATTGTTATTCAAATAGATAGGCACACTTTAATTTTTCACTGTATTTAATTTTGGATTATGATGTCTATATTTTCAATGCCTATCTGCTTTTTCCCCTTATTCTTAAATTTCTTTTTGCACTGCAGTACTCCAAAAGTATATTATATTTGAAAGTTAAACTCTAGACTCCCTGCCTCTTTATGCTTTTAATATTCTACCACATTAGTTACAGATATCTTTACATCATAGTTTCTCAATGGTGGCATTACTAATGTTTTGAACTAGAACTGGATAATTCCTTTTTGTGGGGTATTGTCCTGTGCATTGTAGGATATTTAACAGTATCCTTGGCGTCTACCCACTAGATGCCTGTAGCACTCCCCAAATCCTAAGGATCAAATATGTCTTCTTGGGGCAAAATTGCAACCAGCAGAGAGCTACTGATGCACATCCATGTTTACATTCATTGATTAGTATCATTAAAATGCATATGATTTGCCTAGCATTTGGGGGCAAAACAGTCATTAAAACGTGTCACTTTTTGCAACTAGTTATGTTCAAGCCTCCCTTGTGCAAGTAACTAAGTTTCTCTATGATTGTGGATTAGTATGTAATATAGTGTGGGCTGTATTATCTATAAAATTCCCCGTCTCTTTTCACCTAACAAAGTTTGTTGGCCTCCGAGATCAGTAAGCACATAATTTAACCAAGTAACTTTAAAGACTGATATTTTAAAGACAACTTTACATATTGCTGTTCAAATTTATTTCAGTTTTTATTTTGCTTGCACTCTGAGGCAATTTCATTAAATGATTCAAAATCAAAATAAATGTATTCACTTGAAAAAGTTCATTTTAGATAATTTTTCAAAACATTTTTCAGAGAAAACTGTCCTAAAGGAATATTTCTTCTGAAATTTTAGCAGAAAACCTGACATAGGCCAAATATATGAATATTGTTAAGATGTGTTCTTACTAGTAAAGGTGTTCTCAGGCTTAAAATTTCAGTTGAGGATGAATCAATGTTTATAATCTTTGTCAATAAGACTTTGTGAGTTAAATGAGTGAACTGTGCATTTAATTCACTTGGTTCTTTCTGCATCTGAATTGTTCTTACAGCTAAGAATGATTTCTGAGGCCAATAATAAAGACACAGTAAATAGTTGTGATGATTCATTCACCATGTATATGCTTATATGTACTCAACATATTTAATACTCTAAACTGAAGATATTGCCACTATGAGTTTGTTCCTTGTTATCGATTAATTGTGTCCTGCCAAAAGAAGGTGTATTCAAGTCCTAACCCCAAGACCCACGTATTTAGAAATAAGATTTTTGAAGAAGTTATTCATTTAGATGAGACCAAACTGAATTAGTATGAACTGTAATCCAATATGACTGGTGTCTTTTAGAAGGGGAGAAATGGACACAAGCAGCAAGAGCACTGCCACGTGATGAGGCAGTGACTGAATTATGCTGTGAACCAAGGAACACCATGGCTTCCCGCCAAGCCACAACCAGAACCTTAGAATTCAGAGGAAGCATGGCCCAGTCAACATCTTGACTTTAGACTTCAAGCCTCCAGAACTGTGAGACAATAAATGTCTGTTGTTTTAAGCCATCCGATTTGTCATACTTTGTTATAGCAGCCCTAGCAAAGGAAGACAACTCTCTCTATGTCAAGGAAAGTTACAGTCAAATGTCTCAGTAGTGATGGCCAAAAACAAAAATATAAAAGTGGATGTATTTGGGGCTGGGAGGGAAATTGGAAAGAAAGAAAATATAATTAATTAATTTAATCTATTTGTGTCACTTCAGCTTTATCTTCTAATTAATGATCCCGGGATTGTGTAAGAATTATCAAAAATTAAGTATATTCAGAAAACATATAAGTGATTTCTTTTCAAATATGTTTATAATTTCTACCATCTAAAAAAGAATTATGACTTGCTTATCATAAAAGAAAAATGCTTTGTAAGTATATGCAACCAATATTCTGTAGTATTAGAGTATATTTTGTGCTGCCACTTGACTTTCTTGGTGGATTGTCTTGGAACATTTTCCAAGAGGATAATCAGCAAGGAGCAATTAAAGCCACTATAGTTCACAAGTTTTAGATCCATTCTTCTCATTTCTGATAGACAATCCAACTAACTATAAAAAGCACTATAAAATTGTTTTATGAATAAGTGGGAAATATAAACCAGTTATATATGGCATTATAGAGGAGTTAAAAATTCAGCTTTGGGAGTAGACAGATCTGAGGTTGAATCCTAGATTGATCATTTCCTTCCTACATGACCTTGGCCAGTTTTCTTAACTTCCATGAGCCTCTGTTTCCATATATGTAAAACAAGGATAATAACATCTTTCTTACAGTTTTGCTGTGGCATTCAATGAGAATGCTAGGGCCTGCAGGAGAGGGCAATGAATGGAAGCTGATATTATTGTTAATTGTTATTTTTGCTGCTGTTTTTTTTTTTTTTATTCATGGTAGACCAGACTTTTTATCATATTTAATTTATGAAAATATATGGCAGAATTCAGAACTTTGGTGATACTTATTATGGTCCATCATCTCTGTCACCCAAAGACAGCTGAGGCGGCTCCTCCTACACAATTTCTTCCCTTATCTCAGCCTGAATGTGCTTGATATTTGCTGACATCCATCCATATGTCATCCTTCATCATAAACTTCCTACTCACTGCTGGGATTACATCCCTTTCTTTATTCATAAATTTTCAAAATTCATGAAAACCTCAAACTCATTGTGAGGAGATGCAGAAAAATCTTTTTGCCTGTTCTCAGCAGAACAGAATGATTTTCTTGCAACACAAACTTATAAAAACTTATAGTTTTAATGTGTGTCCAGGAAGAAATAAGTCTAATGTACTCTGTCAGCATCCTCCTAAGGTAGATAAATATTAAAATTTCATTAAAACAATGAATATAAGCAAGTAATTATTTTACCAACGTGAAAAATTACTTTTCGGTTTCTCAATGACTCCCCAGTGCAGGCCTATCCCTAGATATTTTGGGGAAGGCAAATTGCCATCTTGTAACTGTTTTATCTAGATAATTTCAGGTGTTTTTTGTTTTTATTTTATTCATTAATTTTTACTTACAAACACTCTATATCCCCCAAGCAAAAACACCCCCTCTTCCCTTCGCCCATCCCCTGGTAATCTAATTTAGTTTCTGACTGCAAATTTGCTGTTTCTACATATCTCCTATCTAGGGCATCATTCAGTATTTGTCCATATGTGTCTTGCTTACTTCTCTCAGCATGTTTCCAAGGTTCACCCATGTTGCAGCATGTATCCATTCCTTCTTATCTCTGAATAATATTCTGTTACATGTATGTACTGCATTTTGTTTACCCATACATTTTTCTGATGGGCAGTTGGGTTATTTCCACCTTTTGGCTATTGTGAATAATGGTGCTATGCAAATTGGTGTACAGATATCTCTCTAAGACCCTGATTTCACATTATTTGGGAATAAACCTAGGAGTGGAATTGCCTGGTCATATGGTAATTCTATATTTAACTTTTTAAGGAACTTCCATATTGTTTTACACAGTGGCTATACCATTTTACTCTCACACCAACAATGCAAGAGTTCCAATTTCTCCATATCATCTCTTACACTTATTTTCTGTTTTGTTTGTTTGTTTGTTTTGTTTAACATTAGTCATCATTTGTGAGTGTGAAATGGTATCTCATTGTAGTTTTCATTTGCATTTCCCTAATGACTAATGTTATGGAGCATCTTTTCATGTGCCTATTGGTCACTTGTATACCCTCTTTGTAGAAATGTCTATTAAAAGTCCTTTACTCACTTTTTAATTGGGTTGTTTCTCTTTTTGTTTTTGTGTTGCAAAAGTTCTTCTATTCTATATATTCAGCCCTTATCCAATATATGATTTGCAACTATGTTCCCCCATTCTGTAAGTTGTCTTTTATTTGTTGATAATGTTCTTTGGTGCACAAAGTTTCTAATTTTAGTGAAGTTGAATTTATATGTTGTTGAATTTATATATTGTTTCTCTTTTTTTGCTTGTGATTCTGGTGTCATGTCTAAGAATTCACTGTTGAATCCCTGGTCATGAAATTTTGCCACTATGTTGATTTCTAAGAGTTTTATTGTTTTAGCTCTTATATTTAGGTCATTGGTTCATTTTGAGTTAATTTTTGTTTATAGTGTGAGGTAGGAGTCCAACTTCATTCTTTTGCATGTGGATATCTAGTTTTCCGAACACCACTTGTTAAAGAGACTATTCTTTCCCCATTGCAGCAGTAGTAAACTAGAACATATGGTATTTGTTCTGGTTTGCTAATGCTGCCTTTTCACAAAACACCAGAAATGGATTGGCTTTTATAAAGATGGTTTATTTGATTACAAGCTTA
This sequence comes from Choloepus didactylus, assembly GCF_015220235.1. Taxonomy (NCBI): domain Eukaryota; kingdom Metazoa; phylum Chordata; class Mammalia; order Pilosa; family Megalonychidae; genus Choloepus; species Choloepus didactylus. The sequence goes on along the minus strand of NC_051309.1, from coordinate 110,731,563 downwards.
CAGTCTTAAGGCCATAAATTGTCCAAGGTAAGTCATCAACAATTGGGTACCTTCACTGGAGGATGGCCAATGGCATCTGTAAAACCTGTTAGCCGGGAAGGCGCATGGCTGACAACTGCTCCAGAGTTCTGATTTCAAAATGGCTTTCTCCCAGTACATTCCTCTCTAGGCTGCAATTCCTCGAAAATGTCACCCTTAGTTGCTCTTGAGGCATTTGTTCTCTCTTAGCTTCTCCGGAGCAAAAGTCTGCTTTCAAAGGCCATCTCCAAAACATTGCTCTGTAAGCTGCAGCTCCTTTCTCAGCATCTGAGCATTCTTCGAAGTGTCCCTCTTGACTGTAGCAAGCTGGCTCCTTCTGTCTAAGCTTATACAGTGCTCTAGTAAACTAATCAAGGCCCATGCTGAATGAGCCAGGGGAACACCTCCATGGAAATTATCCAATCAGAGTTATCACTACAGTTGGGTGTTTCCACGGAAACACCTAAAGAATTACAATCTAATCAACACCAACATGTCTGCCCACACAAGATTGCATCAAAGATAGTGGCATTCTGGGGGACATAATACATTCAAACTGGCATGGTATTGTAAAAGGAATTTTCTTAATTTCCTCTTTGGACTGTTATTGCTAATGTACAGAAACACAACAGATTTTTGCCACTTTGCTGAATTTTTTATTAGCTCTGGAATTTTTTTTTGTGTGTGGATATCTTTGGGTCTTCTATATATAAGATCAGGCCATCTGGAAATTGAGATAGCTTTACTTCTTCCTTTCTTCTTCTTCCCTAAGTGCTCTGTCTAGAACTTCTAGTACAATATTGAATAGCAGTATTGAAAGCAGTTAACCCATCTTGTTCTAGCTCTCAGGTAGAAAGTGTTAAATCTTTTACCATTTGATATGTTAGTTATGCATTTTTCCTAAATGGATTTTATAATGTTAAAAAAAAATCCCTTCTATTTCTAGATGTCTGAGTATTTTATTAAGAAATGGTGATGGCCTGAAACTCAGAGCTAGAGCTTGGCAGATATGAATGTCAGTATTAGTGCATACAGCCACTGTTAAAAAAAAATGCTGAAAAGACCCCAGACTTCAATTAGTGATATGAATGAAGCAGGTCTGGTTAAGCCTAGGGCAAACCGGGCCAAAGGATAAAGGTCGAAATTGACTGTGTTTTAAAACTTCAACTTCCATATGAGACCAAGGGAAGAGATGTCTATTTGGTACAGGATATATATTTTCTAAACAGTACAACTCTACAGTCAGTTTGTTCAAACACCACAATTACATGGAACTTTGAATAGGAAGTGAGATACGGTAGGTTAGTATAGGCTAGAGTGAAATAGTGACACATCCCAAAGTAATTTAGGCAGATAATAAAGAATATATTTACAGCCTTCCCCCTGCCCCAGCCCTGAGGAGCTGGGGGAAGGTGCAGAAGTGTTGGACTTCCTCACCTGGACTGGTGTGGATGTTGTCACAAACATTGGGACTGGAGGTTTGATGTGCTGAGCCCTTGATCATGGGACTTGCCCTTATGAAGCTCATCACTGCAAAGGAGAGGCTAAACTTGCATATAATTGTGCCTAAGAGTCTCCCCCTGAGTACCTCTTTGTTGCTCAGATGTGGCCTTCTCTCTCTCTAACTGAGCCACCTTGACAGGTGAACTCACTGCCCTCCCCCCTACATGGGACCTGACTCCCAGGGGTGTAAATCTCCCTGACAATGCAGGATATTACTCCTGGGGATGAATCTGGACCTGGCATCATGGGACTGAGAGTATCTTCTTGACCAAAAGGGGGATGCAAAATGAGACGAAATAGTTTCAGTGGCTGAGAGATTTCAAATGGAGTCGAGAGGTCACTCTGGTGGACATTCTTATGCACTATATAGATAACACCTCTTAGAGTTTTAATGTATTGGAATAGCTAGAAGTAAATACCTGAATCTACCAAACTCCAACCCAGCAGTCTGGACTCCTGAAGACAATTGTATAATAATGTAGATTACAAGGGGTGACAGTGTGATTGTGAAAACCTTGTGGATCACACCCCGTTTATCTAGTGTATGGATGGATGAGTAGAAAAATGGGGATAAAAACTAAATGACAAATAGGGTGGGATGGGGGATGGTTTGGGTGTTCTTTTTTCACTTTTATTTTTATTCTTGTTCTAATTCTTTCTGATGTAAGGAAAATGTTCAGAAATAGATTGTGGTGATGAACGCCTAACTATATGATCATACTGTGGACAGTTGATCGTAGACCATGGATGATTGTATGGTATGTGAATATATTTCAATAAAACTGAACTTAAAAAAAAAAAAGAAATGGTGATGGGTTTTGTTATATGCCTTTCCTGCATCGATTGAAGTAATCAAGTGGGTTTTTCTTCCCTTCATTCTGTTTATGTGGTATAGTATTGATTGATTTTCATATATTGAACCACCCTTTCATTCATGGGATAAATCATACTTAGTCATGATGTATAATCTTTTTAATATACTGTTAGGTTTGACTTGTTAATATTTTGTTAAGGATGTTTTCATCTATATTCATAAGGGAAATTTGGTCTGTAAATTTCTTTCCATGTGATGTCTTTATCAGGAGTTGGTATTGGGGTAATGCTAGTCTCACAGAATGAATTAGGAAGCATTCTCTCCTTTTGAATTCCTTGGAGCAGTTTGAGGAGTATTGGTGTTAATTCACTAAATGTTTGGTATTATTCACCAGTGATGCCATCTGGTCCTGGACTTTCCTTTACTTCAAGGTTTTTTGTTATTGATCCAATCTCTTTACTTGATATATTTCTGAGATTTTCAATTTCTTCTTGAAGTAGTTAGGGTAATTTGTGTGTTTCTAGGAATTTTTCCCTTTCATCAAGATGCATAATTTGTGTACATACAATTATTCATAATATTCTTTTATAGTCCTGTGCATTTCTTTCAGGTTGTTAGCAATGTCAACACGTTGATTTCTGATTTTAGCATTGGTGCATTTATTCTTTTCTTTGTCAGTCTAGTTAAGTCTGTAAAATTTACTGATTTTTTCAGAGAACCAAATTTTTGTTTGATGATTCTCTTTATTTTTTTTTTCTATTCTTTATTTCATTTATCTCTGCTTCAATCTTAATATTTTCTTTTTTTCTGTTAACTTAGGGTTTACTTTGCTCTTCTTTTTCTGGTTTCTCAGAGAGAAAGTTTGGTTATTGATTTGAGATCTTTGTTCTTTTCTAATATTGACATTTACACCTATAAATTTCCCTCTGAGCACCACTTTTGCTGCATTCCATAGATTTTGTTATACTGGGTTTTCATTTTCATTCAAGTATTTTCAAGTATTTTCTAATTTCTCTTGTAATTTCTTCCTTAATCCAGTTGTTTAAGAGTGTGTTCCTTAATTTACACATTTTTTGTAAATTTTTCAATTTTCCTTCTGTTATTGATTTCTAGGTACATTCCATTATAGATAGAGAAGCTGCTTCTTATGATTTCAATCTTTTAAATTTATTGAGACTTGTTTCGTGACCTAATATATGGTCTGCCCTGGAGAATGATCCATGTGCACTTGAAAAGAATATGTGTTCTGTTGTTTTGGGGTGAAGTGTTTTAGATATGACCCTTAGATCTAGTTGGTTCATACAGTAATTCAAGTCCTCTATTTCCTTTGTGATCCTCTATCTAGATGTTTTGTAAGTAGTGTTTGATATCTCCAACAACTCTTGCAGAACTGTCCATTCCTCCCATCAGTTCTGTCAGTGTTTGCCTCATATATTTTGGGACTCTGTTGTTAGGTGTATATATAATTAAAATTTTTATATCTTCTTGTTGAATTGACCCTTTTATCAATATATAATGCTACTATTCATCTCTTGTAACGGTTTTTTTTTTTATTTAAAGTCTGTTTTTTCTTTTATTAATATAGCCACCCCAGCTCTCTTTTGGTAAATTTTTTCATGGAATATTTTTTTTACAATTATATCGAGATAAATTCATATACCAGATAACCGTCCAAGGTGTACAATCAATGGCTCATAATATCATCATATAGTTTGTGCATTCATCACCACAATCAATTTTTGAACATTTTGATTCATCCAGAAAATAAAAATAAAAGTAAGAATAAAGATTAAAATTAAAAAAACACACACACACAAAACATCCCATACCTCTTATCCTCTTGTATTATTTATTTACTTTTTATCTATTTTCTTACTCATCTGTCCACACACTGGATAAAGGGAGTGTCAGTTGCAAGGTTTTAACAATTACAAAGTCACACCATAAAAGCTATATAGTTATACAATGATCTTCAAGAAACAAGGCTACTGGATTATAGTTCAACAGTTTCAGGTATTACCTCTGGCTATTCTAATACACTAAAAACTAAAAAGGGTGTCTATGTAATGCATAAGAATAACCTCCAGAATGACCTCTCAACTCCATGAGAAATCTCTCAGACACTGAAACTTTATTTTGTTTGATTTCTCTTCCTCCTTTTGGTCCAGAAGACTTTCTCAATCCTACAATGCTGGGTCCAGGCTTTTCACTAGGAGCCATGTCCCACATTGCCAGGGAGATTTACACCCCTGGGAGTCATGTACTATGTAGGGGGGAAGGGCAGTGAGTTTACCTGCAGTGTTGGCTTAGAGAGAGAGGCCACATCTGAACCACAAAAAAAGATTCTCTGGTGGTGGATCTTAGAAATACTTGTAAGTAGGGTTAGCTTCTCCTTTGAAGGAATAGATTTCATAAGGGCAAGCACCAAGATCAAGGGCTTGGCCTATTAAATTGGTAGTTCCTAATGCTTGCAAGAATATCAGGAATTCCCCACATGGGGAAGTTTAATATCATGGGATATTTTTAACATCCAACTTTCAACCTACTGTGTCTTTGGCTTTTTTTTTTTTTTACTGTGTCTTTGGCTCTTGTAAACACCATATATCTGTGTCATTCTTCTTGTGCCAATTTGGATATATTATGTCCCCCAAAACTCCATTTTCTTTTATGCAGTCTTGTGTGGGCAGATGTATTAGTGTTGATTAAGTTGGAACCTTTGGATTAGGTTGTTTCCATGGAGATGTGACCCACCCAACTGTACCTAATAACTCTGATTAGATAATTTCCATGGAAGTGTGGCCCCACCCATTCAGCATGGGCCTTGATTAGTTTACTAGAGCCTTGTATAAGCTCAGACAGAAGAGCTCACTGCTGTAGCTGAGACAGACATTTTGAAGATGGCCATTGGAAGCTGATGCAGACATTTTGGAGAATGCCATTTTGAAATGCAACCTGGGAGCAAACAGATGCCAGCTAAGTGCCTTCCAAGCTAACAGAGGTTTTCCAGATATCAATGGTCATCCTTCAGTGAGGGTACCCAATTGTTGATGCCTTATCTTGGACACTTTATGGCCTTCAGACTGTAACTTTGTAACCAAATAAACCCCCATTATAAAAGCTAACCCATTTCTGGTATTTTGCTTAATGGCAGCATTAGCAAACTGGAACAGATTTTGGTACCAGGAGTGGGATGCTTCTGAGCTTGCAAATACCAAATATGTTAGAATGGCTTTTTAAATGGATATGGGAAAGTTTCTGGAAGAATTGTAAGGAGCTTGATATAAAAGGCCTAGACAGCTTGGAAGAGACTGTTTGTAGAAATACGGATTCTAAAGATAGCTCTGATGAGGCCTTGAACAGAAATGTTGTGTGTCATTGCCAACTGGAAGAAAGGTGATCCTTATTTTAAAGTGGCAAAGAATTTGGCAAAATTGTGTCCTGGTGTTGGATAGAAGGCAGCATTTGAGAGTGACAAGCTGGGATACTTAGCTGAGGAGATTTCAAAACTAGCCTGGCTTCTCCCTGCAGCTTATAGTAGAATGTGAGCAGAAAAGGATAAGCTGAGAAATGAACTCTTGGGTTCAAAGCAACCAGAAGCTGATAGTTTGAAAAATTCTGAGCTTCCAAGAAGTGAGACCCCAGGAGCTACAGCCCTACATGAGGATTTAACCAAACATGAAACCTAACCCCCATTTCAGTACAAGCAGGGATTAGAGATGGAGATATCCAGAAAGGATTTGTGGAAAGTCCTATTGTCTGATGGTTTTGACCCCTGTAAATTGCATGGTAAGCCTACAGAATTTTTGCAAAATCTGTATAAATGGAACCATTACTGGTCTGGACTGGAGGAAATGAAGAAGGAACAAATCGAAGGAAAATTTTCTTGAAGGACAGAATCATGAAAGTTGAGGGCTGGAGTCAAGAAGTCTCAGGCAAGAAGAGCTGAGTGGCCCATGCACATGGCAGAGGAGGGCCTTCTGCCTGGAGGCTCAAGAAGAGTGCTGCCAACCCAGACCCTAGAGAGGGGGGAGCACATTCCCTGGGGTTTGGGGAGAGCCTGGCTGCCACCCCACTGTTTGGAGAGGTGAAAGCCTTTGCCCCAGAGATGGAAGAGAGTCCACGTAGCACCCCAATATCTGGGGAAGGTGGGGCTGAGAAGAAGGTGGTCTCCCCAATGCATGAATATGTTGGAACACTCACCCTAGTGTTTGGAGAGAAAAGGGCTGCTGTGTAAGTTTTTGGAAAGTGTGGGACTGCCACTCTCTTGAGCTCCAAGGATAAAATGTCATTCTATAAATGACTCTCTGACTTTGCAATCTAATGAAATTTGCCCTGCAGGTTTTAGGAACTGTTTTGGTCCCTTAACCCTGTTCTCCTCTCAGGTTTTCCTTACGGCAATGGGAATGTTTATCCTATGACTGTCCCTCCTTTGTATATTGGAAGCAGATAACTTGTACTAAGTTTCACAGGTCTACAGCCAGAGGGGAATTTTGCTTTAGGACAAGACCATGCCTATAAATTATTTTGGTGGGGTCTTGTACTTACCTATTGTTACTGAAATGATTTAAGCTTTTTTGATATTGTGTGGGGATGAATGTATATTGTATATGGAAAGATCATGTCACTTTGGGGTCCAGGGGGTGGAATGTGCTGGTTTGGATGTATTATGTCCCCCAAAACTCCATGTTCTTTTATGTAATCTTATGTGTGCAGGTGTATTAGTGTCGATTAAGTTGGAACCTTTGGATTAGGTTGTTTCCATGGAGATGTGACCCACCCAACTGTACCTAATAACTCTGGTTAAATAATTTCCATGGAGGTGTGGCCCCACCCATTCAGCATGGGCCTTGATTAGTTTACTAGAGCCTTATGTAAGCTCAGACAGAAGGAGCTCACTGCTGTAGCTGAGACAGACATTTTGAAGATGGCCATTGGAAGCTGATGCAGACATTTTGGAGAATGCCATTTTGAAATGCAACCTGGGAGCAAACAGATGCCAGCTAAGTGACTTCCGAGCTAACAGAGGTTTTCCAGATGTCGATGGTCATCCTTCAGTGAAGGTACTCGATTGTTGATGTCTTACCTTGGACACTTTATGGCCTTCAGACTGTAACTTTGTAACCAAATAAACCCCCCTTGTAAAAGCCAACCCATTTCTGGTATTTTGCTTAATGGCAGCATTAGCAAATCAGAACATTCTTTATCAATTCTGCCCATCTCTATAGTTTAATCCATTTATATTTAAGGTAATTACTAATAATCTACTTTGCTAACTTTTTTGTATCTTATAATTTTTTGGCCCCTCTTTTCCTCCATTACTTCCTTTTTGTTTGAAGATTTTTTGTACTAAGCCGTTTCTCTTTGTCTATTTTATTACTCATCTGTCTATCCACTGGAGAAAGGGAATGTCAGTTGCAAGGTTTTAATTTCTCTTTTCCCTTTGTGTAGATTTTTCTAGATATCTTCTTAGTGATCACCATGTGGACTATATTGAATGTCTGTGGTGGATTGAATTGTGTACCCCAGTTTGAGCAAGCTCTTGGTGTCAGTCTACATTCTGGTGGGTATTGAACATAGGACCTCTTGAAGATGTTACTTCAGTTAGAGTGTGGCCCAAATGAATCAAGTTGAGCTTTACTATGGATTATTGTAGTCTTTTATAAGCAGAATGAAATACAGACATGGAGAGAAAAAGCCACAGGAAGAAGTGAAAACTCAACAGAACTTGGAGGAGAAAGGAGAAGAGTGCCTTTTGCTTTGCAATGTGACAGAAAAGCCAAGGACCATGACTGCTGACAACAAGCCCCAGAAGGTCACAGTGTTCAGGGGGAAAGCATCACTTTGCTAATGACTCAATTTTGGGCTTCTCCTAACCCCAAAGACATAAGCCAATAAATTCTAGAAGTTTAAGACAACCCATTGGATAGCATTTGTTTTAGCAGTCAGGATACTAAGATAACATCTTAAATCTATTACAATTTAGTTTGCATTGATATCAACCTTATCAACTTTATTTCTATATCCTACACATACCCTGTTCATATATCTTTCTGTCCTTCCTCTTTATGTTGTTCTTGTAACAATTTACATCTTTACACATTGTCTTCCAGTAACAAATATTTATGACAACTGTTTATGCATTTGAATTCCAAACCATAAAATCATACTTATAAGAAGTATGGCATTACAAATAAAAAAATACAATAATACTGGCATTTACCCTATAGTTACCTATACTGAAGGCCTTTATTTCCTCACACAGCTTTGAGTTAATATCTGCTGTCCTTTCCTTTCAATAAAGACTCCCTTTAGCATTTCTTGTAAGGCAGGTCTACTAATAATGAACTTCCTCAGCTTTTGTTTATCCAGAAATGTCTCAATTTCTTCCTCAGTTATGAAGGAAAGTTTTGTCAGGTATATTATTCTTGGTTGGCAGTTTTTTTCTTTCAGACAAATATGTCATCTTAATGCCTTCTGGCATCCATGGTTTATAATGATAAATCTGATGTTAATCTTTTTAAGGATCTCTTGTATGTGATGGCTCACTTCCCTGTAGCTGTTTCAAGATTCTCTATCTTTGGGTTTTGACAATTTAACTATAATGTGTCTCAGTGTGGCTCTCTTTGAGTTCACCCCACTTGGAGTTCTTTGAAATTCTTTGATTTGTATATAACTATCTTTCATCAGATTTGGGAAGTTTCCACTATTATGTCTTCAACTATTTTTTTATGCTTGTTTTAGTCTCTTTTCCTTCTGGCACTTCTGTGATGTGTCTTTTGGTACATTTGATGTTGTCCCACTGATTCTTCAGCCTCTATTAATTTCATTTTCATTCTTTTGTCTTTCTGCTCCTCAGACTGGACACTTTGTATTGTCTTATCTTCATATTTGCTGATCCTTTCTTTTACATGCTCTAATTTGTCATTGAAACACTCTATTTGATTTTTCATTTCAGTTATTGTACTTTTCAAAACCAGAATTTCCATTTGGCTCCCCTTTATAATTTCTATCTCATTACCGAAATTCTCACTTTGTTCATATATTGTTTTCTTGATTGTTTTCAGTTCTTTGTCCATTTTTTCCCTTTGTTCATTGACCCTATTGTAAAGAGTTGATCTAAAATCTTTGATTAGTAATTCCAGTGACTGGGCTTCCTCCAGGATAGTTTCTGTTGACTTCATTTTTTCTTGTGATTGGATCATTTGTTCCTGTCTCCTTGTGTGTTTTGCAAGTTTTTGTTGATAACTGAACATTCTGAGTATTATATTACGATCACTCTGGAAATATAGTTCCCCTACTCCTCAGCCTGCTAAAACAAAGGAAAAAAAAAAAAAGAAAGAAAGAAAGAGAAAAGGTAATAAACAGACAAAACATATAAAGAAAAAAAAGCACATTGTCTCTCCATGTCTCTCGGTAGATTCATGCTGGAAAGCAGAAGCTGCTGATGTTGAAACCCAAACTGCAGCCAGCATCTGCTCCAGTCTTTGAGGGATCTGCTGGACCAAAATCACAATAAAGAAAAAGACAGAAAACCAACCCCCCTCAAAAAAAAATGTGAACTTGCTCTTTCCTTTCCAGTAGAGGCTGTTGTGAGAGGTCACTGCTGCCAAGAGGGCCAAAACAGGCTAGTAACCACACAGGGCCCTCAAGGATCCCCAGAGATCAAGAAACTCTCATGTGCAAAAGAAAGTAAACCAACCAAAGAAGGCATACTAGCACTTTACATCCTAGTGGATGCCAGTAGGAGACCAGAAGTTGCTGCCCAGAGGGTAAAAACTGATGCTAGTTTCTTTGCTGTTTCTCGGGGATTTCTTCAGACTGACCACAACCTTCAACCCCAACTTTTGAAGACAAGGTTTCCTCTGTCCACCCTGCCCCAGCCTGCCACTCCCAGAATCCAGGATGCATTTCTGTGACTACCTTATCCACAACTATGGCTGCAGGGCTGTGGAATGGGTGTTGGTTGCTGGCTCCCTCCACTTTTAAAAGGTCAACTCTCAGTAGCCTCTCCCTTCCTCTGGCACTCTCATAGCTTTTCTCAAATGTCCAATCTGGTTCCAGGGTTACCACCTAGTCAATTCCAGTCTCTATTTCTAGCTCGTTTATTTTTCTGATAGAGGGAACTATGTGAAAAACTTCCTACTCTGCCATTTTGCATCTGTGCTTTGGACTAAGTTTTAAGGTAGTCTAAGGTTATCCTAAAGGAGAAAAAAAATTATGCTAAGATCAAAATGCAGTATCTTCTTATTTCTCTAAATATTTCTTCTCTGGGTTTTTCTCTATAACTTAAGGGTCCTCTTCTCTATCCTCACTATTTCAATATGACAACTCACATTATGTGTTTTCTCTAAAAACAACAAAAAACATAGCAAAAAAAATAACATTTCTTGAATATGTGCCAGGCAATGTTTTAGATGCATGGCACATGTTAACTCCTTTATAAGATGAAGAAACAAGTAATGTAAATGTAAGTCACTTGATAAGGTTTACCAGGTGGTAAGGAACAAAAACAGGATGACGGCAACCAACATCCAGGCAATTTTTAAGCATTGTTCAGCTTAGTTTAATAAAATGTATCTGTATATGAGAGGTTCAGACAAAAATGTTCTTTGGAAATCATTTCCTGTATGACAAAGTGGGAAAATGTAGACACGATTCTTTACAAAGAAGATATTTATATTAAGTGAAAATTTCCATCAATCCCACAGTCACATTCTAAACTACGTATGACTTCAAAACATCTCAACAGGGGGTAAAAGATTTCATTTTGAATATATCCTCTTCCTTTACTGAATTATATTTGGAGTAAGTAAATAGCAAAACCTTACCAAGGTTTATCAGTGTGTTCACTAAAAGAAGCTTCACTAACATAAATATTTTAAATGTTTGATATCTCAGGTGGTTTTTCAATCTGGAGCAATTAATGCATCATGGCCAGTATTAAGGTGAGTGAAAGATATCCCTTTCTTTATAAGGTGGGAGAAGGATGATATGTGTAAGGGGATATGAGAAAGAACAACTTGCATGGCTTTGCCCACAGAAGAATTTTAGATAAATTATTTTAGGAAGGAGTTTAGAGGAAAGCTGGGATTCTGTAAATGGATCATTTTAAAGCTAGGGTGACCATACTATTTGTGGTCAAACAAGGATCCTTTGAGAGTAAAAGGGAGCAATACTAATAATAGGCCAGTAATAATAGCATAAATCAGGACTATACTGGAAAATTAAGATGCCTGTTCACCTCACTTGAAACTCTGTTTCCAAGCAGACTTCAGAAAGTCTTCATGTACCACAAAAGATATACATACCCAATTTGAAGACAACAACCCTAGGTCACACATGGGAGCATCTGCTAATATTTATTCAGTGAATACCATGACCCAAGGATTGTATTATGTGCTTTATAGGCTTTATATTAGTTAATACTTACAACATGACTCTATATATGGATACTTTTATTGCTATTTTATAGATAAGGAAAATGAAGCATAGTGAAGAAGTAATGTGGCCAAGTCTATATGGTTAGTAAATGACTGGAACCTAAATCAGTCAGTTAGCAGAGTTTGAAGGCTCTGCTCTTTTAAACTATAATGAGGTTCTTCAATGGTGCCAGCAAACAGGCACAAAGTAAGGGAGCCTGGTGCTTTACCTGTCTTCATTACAAAAGACTTGTTTTGCCAATTCATCTTTTCATTCAAATTTTCATATTTATTCTACTTAATTTTTATATACTAAGATACTATTATGTACCAGGCTCTATGTTAGTATGTTAAAAAATACTGCAGTTAACGTGCTGGACAATAGGTTAGACCCTATTGTCAGAAAAAGCTCAGAAAAAGGCGGTGATATAATCAGGGTCACATAGCTAGAATGTGTGATGCCTTAGTTTTAACCTAGTTCTTTTGATTACAAGTTCCCAGAAACATGAGAATAAATGCTGTGGTAAAAGTAAAATTTCCTATAACAGTTCTATATCTCTTTCAATAGACTTGTATCACACATAACTTAAAGTTTCCCAGCAAATTTCCCAGCAAATTTCCTTGTTATAATATAATCTCTATCACTAAAATATCTCTACCTAACTCACCTTGACCATGAATACTGATAGATGAGGATTTTTGTTTGTTTGTTTTAGAGAAGATGTATGTTTACAGAAAAATAATGCATAAAATACAAAGTGCCCATATACTGCCCTATTTTTAACACCCTAGCTGGCATTAATTTTGTACATTTGCTACAATTGATGAAAGAACATTTTTATAATTGCACTAGTTATACTACATAGTGTACATTAGGGTTATCTGTTTGTTTTCTATAGTCCTATGTGGGTTTTGTTTTTGTTTTTGTTTTTAATTTTTTCCAGTAACATATAAACAAAAAATTTCCTCTTTTAACCACAGGCCAGTATATAATCCAGTGCTGTTAATTACATTCACAGTGTTGTGCTACCATGGCCATCATCCATTACCAAAACTTTTCCATTACCCCCAATAGAAATTCTGTACAACTGAAGCATTAATTCCCAATTCCCTAGCCCACCTGACCAATGGTAATCTACATTCTACTTTCTGACCCTATGGATTTCCTGATTCTAATTCTTTTCTTATCAGTGAATCATACAATATTTCTCCTTTTGTGTCTGACTTATTTTGCTCAACATTATGTCCTCAAGGTTCAACCATGTTGTCACGTGAATTAGGACTTCATTCACATTTATGGCTAATTAATATTCCATTGTGTATGTGTATTTATTTATCTATTCATCAGCTGATGGATTCTTGGGTTGCTTCACTGCAGGATACTGATTACGTGCTTCGACTTGGCGGGCCTGGGCTGGGGGACCTGATCAGCCCCTGGGGAGGGTGGTGGCCACGGGCGACAGCGCCCTCCACAGCCCCCCAGGCCTGGGAAAGTGAGGCCGGAGGCAGGCCCCATTTCCTCACCCAAAATACAACCGTTAGGTGAGGCTTGCCGGAGGGAACCGCCTTTTCCCCCACCCCCTTATCTTGCCCGCACACTCCCCGTTGCCAGTGCAACTCCCACCACCGCCAGTGCGCATGCACCGTTGCCAGAGCTACTCCCGCCCGCTGCAACAGCTTCCGCGTTCTCTCAGAACCAATCCTAGCCTTTCTCCCCTCAGCATTACCATTTAAGGCTCTTACACCCCCACTCCAACCCCGCCCTTCTTGCCAGCCTATATAACCTGTGCTCACCCCTGAATAAAGTTCCTTTTGTTCTACCCCCACTGGAGGAAGAGTGTCTTTCCTTTCCCTTCTCGCCGCCCTCCACACCTTGCACGCCACCGCCGGGGACCTGGCCAAGTCCCCCGCCTCGCCCTCGCCTCCGGGAAAGAGCCCCCGCCGCTGGTACCCTCAGAGCAGCACCGAGAGCTGAGGGTTCAGCAACCGGCCGCCATCCCCCCAGACGATTCAACTGCGACCGCACTTCACCATTTGGCAAATGTAAATAATGCTGCTGTGAACATTGGGGTGTAAATATCTGTTCAAGTCCCACTTTCAATACTTTTGAGTATGTACCTAGAAGTGTGATTGACAGCTTATAAGGTAATTCTATACTTCACTTTCTGAGTAACCACCAAGCTGTCTTCCACAGTGGCTGCACCAATTTGCATTCTCACCAACAATGAATAAATGGTCCTATACTCCACAGCTTCTTCGACACTTATAATATTCAAGTTTTTTTAGTAACAGTCATTCTAGAGGGTGTGAAATTATATCTCATTGTGGTTTTGATTTGCATTTTCTTAATAGCTAATGATATTGGGTATATTTTCATGTGCTTTTGGTCATTTGTTTATCTTCTTTGGAGAAATGTATTTTCAAGGCTTTTGCCCATTTTTAAATTGGATTGTATGTCTTTTTGTTGTTAAAGTATAGGATTTAATTATATATTCTGCATGTTAAATCCTTTTGAATATGTGGCTTCCAAATATTTTCTCCCATTGTGCAAGCTGTGTTTTTACTTTCATGATTAAGTCCTTTGAGGCCCAAAAGTTTTTCATTTTGATGATGTACCATTTATTTTTTTCTTTTATTGCTTGTGCTTTAGATGTAAACTCTAAGAAACCATTACCTAACACAAAGTCATGAAGATGCTTCCTTATGTTTTCTTCTAGGATTTTTAGAGTTCTGATACTTATATTTAGGTTTTTGACACATTTTGAGTTGATTTTTGTATATAGTGTAAAGTAGAGGTCACTTGATTCTTTTGCATATATACATTTAGTATTCCCAGCAGAATTGAAGAGACAATTCTTTCTTAATTGAGTGGACATGGAACCCTTGTCAAAAATCAGTAGATCATAAAAATGAAGGTTGATTTCTGAACTCTTAATTTGTTTCCATTGATCTTCAGGTCTGTCCTTGTACCAGTGCCCTGCTGTTTTGTTTACTGTAGCTTTGTAATAGGCTTTAATATGAGGAAGGTTAAGTCCTCCAACTTTATTCTTCTTTTAAAAGATGGATTTTGCTATTTGGAGTCCTGTATCCTAGCATTTATTTTTGATAATAGGCTTCTCCACTTCTGCAAAAAGGCTGTTGGAATTTTGATTGGGATAGCATTAAATACATAAATCACTTTGGGTAGAATTCATATCTAAACAATATTTAGCCTTCCAATCCATGAATACAGAATGCCTTTTCATTTATTTAGGTCTTTGATTTCTTTTAGCAATGTCTTGTAGTTTTTTGCATAAAGTCCTTTTCATCCTTCGTTACATTTTTTTAAAGTTATTTGATTCATTTAACTATTAAATGGAATTTTTCTTGATTTCATCTTCAGTTTCTTCACTAATGTTGTATAGAAGCACTATAGATTTATACCTGTTGATCTTGTACCCTGTTACTTTGCTGAAATTCATTCATTAGTTTTAGTTGTGGATGTTTCAGGATTTGTTGTAGATTTTTCAGGATTTTCTGCATTTAAGATCATGTAATCTGCAAAGAGGGAAATTTTCACTTCTTCCTTTCCAATTTGGATGTCACTCATTACTTTTTCCTGCCTCACTGATCTGCAGAGAACTTCCAGGACAATGTTGAATAACAATGGTGACAGTGATCACCCTTGCTTTTTCCTAACTTACAGGGAAACTTTCTGTCTTTCACCATTGAGTAAAATGTTAGCTGTGTGTTTTTTTGTATATATCCTTAATCAAAGTGAGGAAGTTTCTTTCTATTCTTAGCTTTCTAAGCATTTTTATCAAGAAGGGGTGCTGGGACTTCTGGAAGATGGCAACTAGGAAAGACAGGGCAAAAAAATATCTCTGTGAAAAATACTAGATAAAAGCCAGGAAGTGACCCAGAACATCAGTTCCAGCAATGCAACAGCTGGACAAGGTCTACTAAATCCACAGAGACCGTGCACTTGGTGAAACCAGGAGTCTGCATTCTGAAATAAGTGAGTAAGCCTACTGAATATCTGGCAGCCACACTGTGGTGTGGGAAAACTGTGGGTTGGCATCTGGAGTCAGGCTAGTTCTTTTTTAAAAAACCCAAAAGTGTCTGCAGATACAGCGCGAGAACCACGCAGGGAAGCATGGCAGGAACAGGCTGTGCCAATGCCTCAATATCTGGTGTGGATGACAGCCTTTCATGCACCTGCTGCTAATTGTCTCAGAGCGAGGAAGGCAGAGGTGAGCCAAAAGGGGAAAAAAAAACATGCACCTTACAGCCATCTTCCCGATGGGCTGGGAACTCTACTGCCCGATGCTGGTGCCACAGCCCAGAGCCACACCAAAAAATCCAGTGTGACAGGAAGTGTTTCCAGCAACACACACATGCCACAATAGCAGGCATGGACAATAGCCTTTTATGCATCCACAGCCAATTGTTCCAGAGCTAGGAAGGTGGAGCTGTGTGAAAAGGGGGAAATTAACACACCCCACACAGCCATCCTTACAGAAGCTTAGGAACACCTCTACATGGCCAGTGGCCCAGAACTTCCCTTGGTGGACAGTGCTCACCTATGATGTAGCACAGCCTTCCCCCAACAGAGGCCCTAGGAGCACACGGCTTGGAAGAGGGACCCACTCAGAAATCCCAGGTACCATATGCCAACACCAAAGACTTGTGGGTCAGCGCCAGAGACAATCTGTGGTGAGACTGAACTGAAGGTTTAGACTCTTGAAACAGCCTTAAATCTCCAGGAACACCTGGGAGGTTTGATTATTAAAGTTGCCCTCACTCCCTATCTGCTCAGACACGCCCCACATTCAGGGCGGACAACATCAACAACACACCCAAACTTGGTGCAACAATTGGAGCCCTACAAGAACCAGACCCCCACACACCACAAAGACAAAGTTGGGGAGAACTGCCTTGAGGGGAAAAGGTGGCTCATGGATGCCACCTGCTGGTTAGTTAGAGAAAGTGTACACCACCAAGCTGTAAATCTGACAAATTAGAGATTAGTCTTTGAATTGGCCTACATATCTTAAAAGAACCCTATCAAGTTAAGCAAATGCCAAGAGGCCAAAGACAACAGAAAATTTTAAAGAATAGGAAAAAAAATAGATGATATGGATAACCCAAACCCAAACACCCAAATCAAAAGATCAGAGGAGATGCAGTACTTGGAGCAATTAATCAAAGAACTAAAGACAAAGCATGATAGCATGCCACAGCATATAAAGGACATGAAGAGCATGGCACAGGATATAAAGGACATGAAGAAGACCCTAGAAGAGCATAAAGATGAATTTTCAAGAGTAAATAAAGAAATAGATGATCTTATGGAAATAAAAGAAACTGGTAACCAAATTAAAAAGATTCTGGATACCCATAGAACAAGATTAGAGGAAGCTCAACAACAAATCAGTGACCTGGAGGAGGAAAAAATGGGAAATGAAAGAACAAAAAAAGGAATGAGGACAAAAATTGAAAAAATTGAAATGGACATCAGGGATATGATAGATAAAATAAAACATCCAAATATAAGGCTCATTGATGTCCCAGAAGAGGGAGAGAAGGGTAAAGGTTCTAGAAGGAGGATTCAAAGAAATTGTTGGGGAAAACTTCCCAAACCTTCTACACAATATAAATACACAAAGCAAAAATGCCCAGGGAACTCCAAATAGAATAAATCCAAGTAAACCCACTCCAAGACATACTCTGATCAGACTCTCAAATACTGAAGAGAAAGAGCAAGTTCTCAAAGCAGCAAGAGAAAAGCAACTCACCACAAACAAAGGAAACAACATAAGATTAAATAGTGACTACTCAGTGGCCACTATGGAGGTGAGAAGGCAGTGGCACAACATATTTAAAATTCTGAGAGAGAATAATTTCCAAACAAGAATACTTTATCCAGCAAAGCTCTCCTTCAAATTTGAGGGAGAGCTTAAATTTTTCACTGACAAACAAACGCTGAGAGATTTTGCTAACAAAAGACCTTCCCTACTTGAGATATGAAAGGGAACCCTACTGACAGGGAAACAAAGAAAGGAGAGAGAGATACGGAGAAAGGTTCAGTAATACATTGTTGGATTCAATATGCTAATATTTTGTTGGGAATTTTAGCATCTATATTCATAAGAGATATTCATTTGTAGTTTTCCTTTCTTGTAATGTCTTTATCTGGTTTTATCATCAGGGTAATGCTGGGACTTGTGTAACTTCTCCCCCCTTTAGTCTCATCAAATATATAATTGGGTTTAAACAATAGGTGCTACCTCATTAGGTTATTATGCAGGTTAAACCACTAAATACATGTAAAGCACCTATGACAGAGCTGAGTACATAATCAGTACTAAATATATATATTTTTTGAAGTATTGCTTTCTTGGAAGTAAATTCTACATGGTTACAATTCAGTATACAATTACTGTGTTGATGGATTTCACTTGTTAAATGTTTATGACTTTTTCTTTGTTGTTTGTAAAGTGATTCACTTATCATCTTTTTTGTATATCCTGTTCTTGTCCACCTTTGGTTTCAGGGTTCAGCTAACTTCCAAAAGCAAGGTGAATAGCCATCCATCTTTTTCTATGTTCAGGAAGTATTTATATAATATAGAAAATCATCTGGGCCTGGCACCTATTTTTGTATTAGTTATATATTGCTGTGTAACAAATTATCCCCAATATTTAATGGTTTAAAACAACAAACATCTATCACCTCATAATTTCTGTAGATCAAGGAACTAAGCATGGATCTCTCACAGGCTGCAATCAAGGTGTTGGCTGGGATTTCAGTCATCTTAGGGCTATCTAGGGGGAGGATACATTTCCAACTTCACTCACATGGCTGCTGGCAAGATGCAGTTTCCTGTGGGTTGTCTGACTCAAGACCTCAGTTCTTCACAGGCTGTTGGCCAGAGGCCCCCTCAGTTCCTTGACACATGGAACTCTCCCCAGGGCAGCTCATAACTTGGCAACTGGCTTCACTAAGGGAAAGAATCATGTAGCAAAAGAGGAGTGACTGTTTTGTAATCTAACCTTGAAAGTAATATCGCATCACTTTTGGTGCAGTCTATTGGCTAGAAGAAGTGAGTTGCTAGTCCAGCCACCCTCAAAGGGAGGAGATTACACAAGGGTGTGAATACCAGTAGGTGCTATTATGGCCATTTTAGAGGCTGCCTGCAACAAATTTTAAAGGTAGATCTTTGACTACCCTTCCACTTTCTTCTATGGCTATTGGTCTGTACTAGGCCATACCTTTTTTTACACAATTTTGGTAATTTATGATTGCCTACCAAATAATTATGTTTCAGTTTTGAAAATTTATTTGTTAAAAAATCTAATCCAGAGCTAAAGTTTATTCCTATCATTATTTATGTCTCCTCTCTCTTTTTCTTTGTCAGAAAAACATTTGTCTAATTTGTTGGTCATTGTAAAGAAGCAGTTTTTTGTGTATTGCTCATCTCTATTTTTTGTATTTTCTTTCATTGATTTCTGATTTTTTAAATTACTTCCTTTTACTTTTATTTCAGCTTATTTTGTGTGCTTTCACCTAGATTCTTGAAAGCTTGGTTTCTTTGTTTTCAATTTTGATTTCTAATAAATGCATTTAAGGCCATGCATTTTCCTCTGAGTACTAGTTTGGCTACACCCCAGAGTACTAGTTTGGCTACACCCCACTGGTTTTGATATGTAGAGCTCTTATTGCTTTTCATTTTACAATGATTTTTAATTTCCATTTTAATTGATTTCTCCTTAACTAGATTAAAAGTGCAGAGCCCCACCTTCCTTATTTCCACAGGCATAGATTTTAAACCATCCTCTTTTGTTGTCCTTGTTGTTAAACTGTAATTTTATTGCCCTGTGGTTAATGTGGTCCTAGATGATTTTTTCTTTTAATTTTTATTCAAATAACATATGTATGGTCTAAAATCCTCCAATTGACATATACAATTCTGTACTATTAATTATGTTTGCAATTTTGTGTTACCATCACCACCACCTATTACCAAAATTTTACAATAAACCCAAAGAGAAACTTTGTACAATTTGAGCATTAACTCTCCATTCTCTACCTCCAACCTAGCCCCTGGTAACCTGCATTCTAGATTCTGATTCTGTGAGTTTGCTTATTCTAATTATTTCTTATCAGTGAGATCATAAAGTATTCATACTTTTGTGACTGGCTTATTTCACGCAACCTGACATCTTCAAGGCTCATCTATGTTCTTGCAGGCATCAGAACTTTATTCTTTTTTAATGCTGAGTAGTGTCCCATTGTGTGTATATACCATGATTTGTATACACATTCATCAGTTGATGGACACTTGGGTTGCTTCCATTTTTTTGGCAATGTGAATGATGCTGTTGTGAACATCAGTGCACAAACATCTGTTCATGTCCCTGCTGGGTCACATGGTAATTCTATACCTAGCTTTCTGAGGAACTGTCAAACCATCTTCCACAGCAGCTGCATCATTTTACATTTCCATTGGCAATGATTGTTCCTATTTCTCCACATCCTCCCCAACACTTAAAATTTTCTTGTTTTTAACTAGTAGCCATTCTCATCGATGTGAGATGGTATCTCATTGTGGTTCTGATTTGCATGTCCCTAGTAGCTAATGATATTGAGCATCTTTTCATGTGGTTTTTGGCCATTTGTGTGTCCCCTTTGGAGAAATGTCTATTCAAGTCTTTTGCTCATTTTTTAAATTGAGTTGTTTATCTTTTTATTGTTGAGTTGTAGGATTTCTTTATACGTGCTGGATATTAAACCCTTATTGGATATGTAGTTTCCAGATATTTTCTACCATTGCGTAGCTTCTTTTTTCACTTTCATGATAAACCTTTTGATGCATAAAAGTTTTTAACTTTGATGAGGTCCCATTTAACTATTGTTTTCTTTTGGTGCTTGTGGTTAAGTGTAAATTCTACAAAACCATTGTCTAACACAAGATCCTGAAGATATTTCCCTATTTTTTTTCTGGAGTTTGATAGTCCTGGTTTTTATATTTTGGTCTTTGATCCATTTTGAGTTAATTTTTGTGTATGGTGTGAGAGAAGGGTCCTTTTTTTTTTGGCATATGGATATCCAGTTATCATAGTACCATGTGTTGAAGAGATTATTCTTTCCCAACTGAGTGGACTTTGCAGTCTTGTCAAAAATAAATTGGCCAAAAAAAAAAAAAAAAAGTAAATGAACAGTGGGTGGGAGGAAGGGAATGGGATGTTTGGGATGTTCTTTTTTTATTTTAATCTTTACATATTTTTTGATAATGAAAATATTCAAACTTTGATTGTGGTGATAAATGCACAACTATATGAAAATACTGTTAACAACTGATTGTACACTTTGAATGATTGTATGTTATGTGATTATATCTCAATAAAATTGCATTAAAAAATCAAGAAAAAAAAAAAAAAGAAGCGGTGCTGGATGTCCCCTTGAGGGACTGGAGAAAAATGTGAAAATATTAAACTTCCCTATCTGGGAAATTCCCAACATTCTTGCAAATATTAGGGACTCTGAATTTAATAAGTTAAGTCCCACCCCTCTTCCTTCTTGCCTGCATGATTTCTACTGAGAAATCTGCACAGTCTTATCAAGCTTCCTTTGTATGTGATGGATCACTTTTTTCTTGCTGCTTTCAGGATTCTCTCTTTATCCATGATGTTTGATAATCTGATTATTAAGTATCTTGGCATAGGCCTATTCAGATCTTTTCTGTTTGGGGTATGCTGAGATTCTTGGAACCATAATTTTCTGTCTTTCATAAAGATGGGAAATTTTCATTGATTATTTCCTCTTTTAATGTTTCTGCCCCTTTTCCCTTCTTTTCTCCTTCTGGGACACCAATGACACATACATTCCTGCATTTCATTTTGTCCTTAAGTTCCCAGAGTTGTTGCTCATTATTTTCCATTCTTTTTTCTATCTGTTCTTTTGTGTGTAGCAGGTGCCTTATTCTCCAGTTCCTGAGTATTTTATTCTACCTCTTGACATCTCCTGTTGTATGTTTCCATTGTGTCTTTCATCTCTTGTGTTGTGCCTTTCATTTCCATTGATTCTGCCAGTTGTTTTTACAAACTTTCAATTTCTACCTCATGTACGCAGTGTTTTCATTATATGTTTCATTTCTTTTGCCATATCTTCCCTAAACTTTTTGAATTGATTTAGACTCTACTACCTGCCTTCCATTCATAACTGGATGCCAGAGCCTTGGACTATGAAATATTTAAGATACTGAAAAACAAAAATCATCAACCAAGAATCCTATATCCAGCAAAACTCTCCTTCAAATATGAGGGAGAGCGTAAAATATTCTCTGACAAACAATGACAGAGTTTGTGAACAAGATTCCTGCTCTACAGGAAATACTAAAGGAAGCACTGCAGACGGGAAAATACAGGAGTGAGAGATTTGGAAAACAATTTTGGGAGATAGTATCACAGCAATGTAACTACACTGAACAAAGATGACTGTGAACATGGTTGAAAGAGGAAGGTTGGGACCATGTGGACACCAGAATGAAAGATGGAAGATAAAGACTGGGACTGTATAACTCAGTGAAACCTAGGGTGCTCAATGACTGTAATAGAAGATACAAAAATGTTTTTACATGAGGTAGAAAAAAATAAACTCAACATTGCAAGGTGTTAAAAAAAGGGTGGGATGGGGGAAAATACAATCAATGCAAACTAGAGACTATAGTTAACAGAAACATTGTATTATGCTTCCTTTAATATAACAAAGGCAATATACCAAAGCTAAATGCATATGGGAGGTACATAAAGGAAGGGTATGGGACTCCTGGCATTGATGATGTTGTCTAATTCTTTATTCTACTTTAGTTTAATGCTATCTTTCCTTTTGTTGCTCTCTGGTTGTCATGTTTTTTTTTCTCTCTCTTTCTCTCTCTTTTTCTTTTTCTTTTTTCTCTCTACCTTCTTTGACTCTTCCTCCTTCTTTGTGGAAGAAATGAAGATGCCCTTATATAGAAAGTGGTGATGGTGGTGGGTACATAAATATGTGGCTATACAGGGAACCACTGATTGTTTACTTAGGAGAGAATGTATAGTATGTGAACAAAACCATCTTAAAAAAATGGGTTGATGAAGAAACCTTGAGTGCACTATATTGAGTGGAATAAGACAGACACATAAGGACAAATGTTGCAGGGTCTCATTGATATGAACTAATTATAATATGTAAACTCATAGACATGAAATATGTGTTACCAGGATATAGAACGAGGCTAAAGAATGGGGAGTGGTTGCTTATTATGAGCAGAATATTCAACTAGGGTGAACTTAAATGTTTGGAAATGGACAGAGGTGATGGCAGCATGTTGTGAGAATAATTAACAGTGCTGATTTGTGTGCGAAGGTGGTATAAAATGTAAGCTCAGAGTCATGGATGTCACCAGAAGGAAAGTTTGAGGTTAAAAGAAGGGAATGTATAAAACAGTGAATCTTGGGGTGGACAATGTCCATGATTAACTGTAGAAATATTAGAAATCTCTCTCATGAACTAGAACAAATGTATGACACTATAACTAGAAGTTAATAATAGCAGGGCATATAGGAAAAAAATATATACCTATTGCAAACTATATACTACAATTAGTAGTATTTTAACATTCTTTCATCAACAGTAACAAATGTACTATCTCAAAACTATGAATCAGTAATGGAGGAGGGGGTTAGGGGTATGGGAGGATTTGAGTTTCCCTTTTTTTGTCTTTATTTCTTTTCTGGAGTAATGAAAATGTTCTAAAAATTCAAAAAATTTAATTGTGGTGATGGATGCACAGCTGTATGATGGTACTATGGGCAACTGATTGTACACTTTGGATCTTTGAAAAATTGTATGGTTTGTGATCAATCTCAATAAAAAAATGAGGGAGAGATTAAAATATTTTCAGACAAAAAGACACTGAGAGTTTGTGAATAAGAAACCTGCACTACAAGAAATACCAAAGGGAGTGCTACAGGCTGATAGGAAAAGAAAGGAGAGAAAGGCTTGGAGAAGAGTGTAGAAATGAAGACTATCAGGAAAGGTAAAAGTAGAGAGAGAAAAAAATAAGATATGACATATGAAATCCAAAAGACAAAATGGTAGAAGAAAGCACTGATTCTACAGTAATAACACTAAATGTTAATGGGTTAAACTCCCCAATTAAAAGACGTGGGCTGGCAGAATGGATTTAAAAACAGGACCCATCTCTATGATGTGGACAAGAAATTCATTTTAGACATAAGGACAAAAATAGTCTGAAAATGAAACATTGGAAAAATATATTTTATGCCAACAACAACAAGAATAGAGGGGGAGTAGCTATATTAATGTCAGAAAAATAGACTTCAAATATAAAACAATCAAAAGAGACAAACAGGGACACTATAAAATTAATTAAAGGGCCAATTCATCAAGAAAACATAACAATCATAAGTATTTATGTACCGAGCCAGACTGCCCCAACATACATGAAGCAAATAGTGACAATACTGAAGGGAGAGCTAGATGCCTCTACAATAATAGTTGGATACTTCAATACACTGCTCTCATCAATGGATAGAACAGTTAGACAGAGGATCAATAAGGAAACAGAGATGTTGAATTTTATTATAAATGAGCTAGACTTGACAGTTATTTATAGAACACTACACCCCGCAACAGCAGGATGTGCATTTTTCTCAAATGCTCATGGATCATTCTCTAGTATAGACCACATGTTGGGTCACAAAGCAAGTCTCAACAAATTTTATAATATTGATGTTATACAAAACACTTTCTTGGATCATAATGGAATGAAATTGGAAATCAGTAACAGGCAGAAGGTCAGAAAATTCACAAATATATGGAAGCTAAACAACACACTCTTAGACAACCAGTGGGTAAAGGAAGAAATTACAAGAGAAATTATCTGTAAACACCTCAAGGAAGATGATCATGAAAACACAGCATATTAAAACTTATGGGATGCAGCAAAGGCAGTGCTGAGAGGGAATTTATTGCTCTAAATGCCTATATTAAAAAAGAGCAAAAATTGACAAATTAACTGTTCATCTGGAGGAACCAGAGAAACAACAGCAAACTAACCTCAAAGCAAACAGTAGGAAAGAAACAAAGATTAGGGCAGAAATAAATGAAACTGAGAACAGGAAAACAATAGAGAGAAGCAATAAAACCAGAAGTTGGTTCTTTGAAAAAATCAATAAAATTGATGGATCCTTAGCTAGGCTAACCAAAAAAAATGGGGGAGAGGGAAAGAGGGGGAGAGAGAGAGAGTGAGAGAGAGAGATTGGATGCAAATAAATGCAATCAGAAATGGGAAAGGGGACATAACTACTGACCCCACAGAAATGAAGACACTGAGAAGATACTATGCATAACTATATGCTGATAAGCTAGACAACTTAGACAAAATGGATAACTTCATACAAAAGCATGAACAATGAACATCAGTCATCAAAAACCTCCCCAAGACCAGATGGCTTCATATGTGAATTCTACCAAGCATTCAAGAAATAATTAGTACAGGAGAAATTGTATGAAGGTAGAATCTATGGGGGATTTAGTAATCATTGGATTATGTAGGTGCTCGAGCATATATCTGAGAAGATGATGGTGCCATTCAAGGATACAAGCTGAGGAGGAAGAGCCAGTTTGAGAAGAGAAAGAGAAGGGAGAAAGACAAAGGGAAAAAAGGAAGAGAAAAAGAGAGAAAAGGAGCCAAAAAAGCCTGCAAAGTCTCTTACAACAGAAAAAGTACAGAGGAAAGAAGACAAGCAATTGGAGGGTAAAAAAAAGTACCAGACCTACAAAAGCTGCAGAGCCCACTGTTGGTCTTTTAGGACTCAATGGCCCTTCTGAGGCTCCAGTGACCAATGGGAACATGACCATGATTCCAACCTTGAATGATATTCTGGACATCTTTGGGCCAATGATTTCTAATCGCTTGCCTCAAACTGTCATCCCCAGAGCTCAGGGATACCAACTGTACTGACAGCTGCCACCCTATCTAAAGTAGCACCTGGGGATCTGGTTCTGTTCACTGAGCAAATTACAAAATCAGTATAAAGAAATGATTCTCCAAAGACTCCATCTTTTCTCTGTATGGTACAGGAATCATTCAGCAGCAGAATACTACTGGTGTGTTTGTGGGACCTGCAAATATGCCATTTACCTCACAAGCCCTGACTGCATTTCAAGGTTTTCCAACAATGGGAGTACCTGTGCCTGCAGCTCCTGGCCTTATGGGAAATGTGATGGGACAGAGTGCAAGCCTGATGGTGGATGTGCCCATGCCCAATGCGTTTATGAGAAAAGCACAAACTGGTGTGTAGCCACTTCCTCAAAATGTTTTTGGACCCCAAGGAGGAATGGTGGGACAGATGGGTGCACTCCAGTGTAAGTTTGTTCTGCCACAAGTTCAGCAGCCCTGGTGGAGCCTCTTGCAGATGAGCCAGCAAATGGCCAGCATGAATAGCAATAGTGCAAACCCTGCTGTGGATTTTGGCCAGCCTCCCAGCACAACAGCAAGATAGTCTTGAAACTCATCAGGTCAGACTCTCAGCACACAACTGTGGAAATGAAAACTGCAAAATGAGTTTCATCCAGAACTACTACCTGACATTCCATGCTAAAATGCACCTAGTTCCCCTGTTTATTCATGTACATATTTTTTTTTCTTTCTCTGTTCACTCATGTTGAGAATTATCTGATTGACTGTGTTGGTCCATACTGATTAAATTTTATGTGATGAGAAGGAGGTTGAGAAACCATCATATGTCAAGAGCAGATTTGCTCATATTTCCCATGATTTTATAAACCACATTCTTTGAGAAGGTGCTCAGTCAACTTGCATAATCAGTTTCACTCTGAATAAAACTATAGCTGTAATGTTTGCAGATAAGGTAAGTAGTTATCATGTTGGTAGTACCTCTAACAGTTTAAACTCCACCCCAAAATTAGCCAGTAATCTTGTAGGAAGGTACTGTATGATCAAATGTTGAATCATGTAAATATAATGTAAATGTATCACTGAGCACTGTTTCCTAGTGTATCCTAATTCTTTTATTTCATCATTCACTTCACTGTGCTATTGTTATGATGTGCTTAACAGGGAGCATGGTTAGTAATAGGAAGATAAACCTGGATGTTACTACAAAATTGCATTTAATGAATATTTAAAGAATTCAGATTTCGTCTGCCTCCCTTGTAATTTGGATCTCTTCTTATAGACATACTGCTAACATGAAGACCTTTCTCTGTGCTATATGCAAACAGGGTAACTACAACAAAGCCACTTTCAATTCTTGATGATATATCCAGGTTTATAATAATAATTGTGTTTACATTTTATGGTGCCTACTATTGACAAAATGTTATTTCCCTATATTAAACAGATGAATACATAGAAAAAAAAAAAGAATTAGTAATCCTGTCCAAATGCTTCAAAAAACTGAAGAGGAGAGAAAGCTACCTAACTCATTCTATGAAGCAAAATCATCCTAATACCAAAGTCAGACAAAGATACTACAAAAAAGCAAATTGTAGACAAATCTATTTAAGGAATATAGATGCAAAAATCCTCAACAAAATAGAAATTGAATCCAGCAGCACATTAAAAATATTATACACCACAACCAGGTGGGATTTATTCCAGGTAAGCAAGGCTGGTTCAACACAAGAAAATCAATTAATGTAACACACCACATCAACAAATTACAATGGGAGAGCCACTTGTCATCTTGATTAATGCAGAAAAGGCATTTGACAAAATTCAACATCCTTTCTTGATGAAAACACTTCAAAGGATAGGAATAGAAGGGAACTGTCTCAATATGATAAAGGCAATATAGGGAAAACCCACAGCTAGCATCATAGTCAATGAGGAAAGAATGAAAGCTTTCCTTTCTAAGATCAGGAACAAGACAGGGATGCCCACTGTCATCACTGTTATCCAACATCATGCTAGAAGTTCTAGGCAACAAAAATAAATAACAGGCATTCACATTGGAGAAGAAGAAGTAAAACTTTCACTGTTTGAAGATGACATGATCCTATATGCAGAAAATCCAGAAAACTCTACAGCAAAGCTACTAGAGCTAATCAGTGAATACAGCAAAGTGGCAGGTTACAAGAGCAACATGCAAAATCAGTAGGGTTCCTATACACAAGTAATGAGCAACAGAAGGAGGAAATCAAGAAAAAAAAATTCCATTTACAATAGCAAGCAAATGAATCAAGTATTTAGGAATAAACTTAACCAAGACCACAAAAGACATATACACAGAAAACTACAAACAACTGCTAAAAAAATGGAAGAACATATTGTGTCCATGGATTGGAAGACTAAATACAGTTAAGATGTAAATTCTACCTAAACTGATTTATAGATTCAATGCAATGCCAATTAAAATCCCAGCAAGTTACTTTGCAGAAACAGAGAAACCAATAACAAAATTTATTTGGAAGGGCCAAAAATATCTTGAGAAGGAGAAACAAAGTGGGAGGACTCACACTACCTGACTTTAAAACATACCACAAAGCTACAGTTGTCAAAACAGCATGGTACTGGCATAAACATAGATATCCTGACCAATGGAATCAAATGGAGTGTTCAGAAATAGACCCTCACATCTACAGACAATTGATCTTTGATAAGGCATTCAAGACAATGCAACAGGAACAGAGCAGCCTCTTCAATAAATAATGTTTGGAAAACTGGATATCCATATTCAAAAGAATGGAAAAGGAATCCTATCCCACACCTTATACAAAAATTAACTCAAAATGGATCAAAGACCTAAACATTAATGCTAAGACCATAAGATTTTTAGAAGAAAATGTAGGGAAATATCTTAGAGATCATGAGATAGGAGGTGGTTTCCTAGACATTACACCCAAAGCATGAGCAATCAAAAGAAGAACTAGATAAATGGGATCTCCTCAAAATTATACACTTTTGTACATCAAAGGACTTTGTCAAAAAAGTAAAAAGGCAGCCTATGCAATGGGAGACAACATTTGGAAACCATATATCAGATAAGCACTTAATATCCAGAATATATGAAGAGATCCTACAACTTAACAACAGAAGACAAACAACCCAATTTAACAATGGGCAAAAGACATGATATACACTTTTCTGAAGAGGAAATACAAATGGTTCAAAAACATATGAAAAGATGCTTAACTTCACTAGCTCATAGGGACATGCAAATCAAAACCACAATGAGATATCATCTCACACCTACTAAAATGGCCATTATCAAGAAAACAGAAAATTACAAGTGCTGGAGAGGATGTGGAGAAAGACACACATTTATTCACTGTTTTGGAGAATGTAGAATGGTGCAGCCACTCTGTAAAGCAATGTGGTGATTCCTCAGGAAGCTATAGTATGCAATTGCCATAAAGATCCAGCAGTTCCATTGCTAGGTATATACTCAGAGGAATGGAAAGCTAAGATATGAACAGACACTTGTAAAATGATGTTCATAGCAGCTTTATTCACGATTGCCAAGAGATGGAAACAGCCCAAATGTCCACCAACAGATGAGTGTATAAACAAACTGTTGTGTATACACATGATGGAATATTATGAAGCTGTAAGACTAAACAAAGCCATGGAACATACAACAACATACATGAATCTTGAGGACATTATGTTGAATGAAGTAGCCAGAAACAAAAGGACAAATACTTTATTGACTAACTAATATGAACTAACATTAATGAGCAAACTTTGAGAGTTAAAACTGAGAACACAGGTTATCAGGAGATAGAAGGACGGTAGAGAGTGGGCATTTGATGCTGAAGGAATATAGAATGTTCAACTGGATTGATTGTATAGATCCAGAAATGGAGAGCATAATTCTGTGTGATGGGAGCACAATATTGTAAGTACACTGAACAAAGATGTGTGAGAGTAAAGCTGAAGGAGGATTACTAGAGGCATGTATGACATCAGAAGGAAAGACAGATGATAAAGACTGGGAGTGTATCTCAGTGAAACCTAGATTGGTCAATATTAGTGACTAAATGTACATATATAAAATGTTCCATGTGCAAGAACAAATGAATGTCAATCTTGCAAGGTATTGAAAAAGGGATGGTATTGGGGAAAAATATAATCAATGCAAACTGGAGTCTATGGTTAACAGTAACATTGTAACATGCTTCCATTAAGTGTAGCAAATGCAATGTACCAAAGCTAAATGTCTATGAGAGGGGGATATAAGGGAGGGGTATGGGATTCTTACTAGTGGTGTTATTGTCTGTATTCTATTATATTGTACTGTATTATCTTTTTTATTATTCTTTAAAAATTTTTTGGAGTAATGAATATGTTCAAGTGCTGATTGTGGTGATGAATGCACAACTATATGATGTAATGTGAACAATTTATTGTGCACTGTGAATGATTGTATGGTATGTGAATATATCTATAAAATTGCAGGGAAAATATAAATAGAGGGATACAAGTGATGGAGAAAACACGGAGAGAGGGATGTACCTATTTACTGTTGGTGGGGAAGTAGAATGGTGTAGCCTATCTGGAGGACAGTGTGGTGGTTCCACAAGAAGCTAAGCATGTGGGTGCCATAAAGTCCTGCAACCCCATTATGGAGTATATACTTGGAAGATCTGAGAGCAGGGACATGAACAGACATTTGCATACTTGTATTTCTGGTGGCAATAGTCACAATTTGCAATGGATTAAGGTAGCTTAAGGGTACACTGACTGATGACCAGAATGGTGAAATGTGGTGTATGCATACGTTAGTATACTGAGCAGCTGCAAGAAGGAAGGAAGCTGTGAGACACTCAACTAGGTGAATGGATCTTGAGAACAGCAGTTTGAGTGAAGTACACCAGAAATGAAAAGACAAACATTATAATGCCTCACTAATATGGATTAACAATAATATATAAACTTAAGAACTGAATCTTAGAGCACAGCTTATCAGGGGAACACTCACTGTAATGGTCCCTAGACTGTAAGCTCTTAGAGCAGTTACATCTATGCCTGCACTATAATGGTTATCCCCAAATTCTGAGATGCTGAATTCTTTATGTGTAACCTGGTGGGTCTCTGGAACTTTGGGTATCTGTATGACACCTGAAACTCAGAGCTAGAGCTTGGTGATGAATGTCAGCATTACCTTATACAGCAACTGTTAAAAAAGTTGAAAAAGAGTTCAGATTTCAGTTTGAGATATGAATGAAGTACATCT
Source organism: Choloepus didactylus (assembly GCF_015220235.1). NCBI lineage: Eukaryota > Metazoa > Chordata > Mammalia > Pilosa > Megalonychidae > Choloepus > Choloepus didactylus. The sequence continues at coordinate 110,700,562 of NC_051309.1, read as the reverse complement.
GGTTACTACTAAGGAAAATCAGGCCAAAGGGTAAAGTACATTATTGACTGTGTTTTAAACTTCAACTTCTGTGTAAGACCAAGGGAAGAGATGTTTATTTGGTGCATGATCTATATTTTCTGCAGCACACTAAATAATTTAACTTGTATGGTCAGTTTATTCAAATCCATAATTACATGGAACTTTGAATAAGAATTGAGATCTGCTAGGTTTATACAGGTTAGTATGAAATCCCAGTACATCTTAAAGTAATTTGAACAGAGAATAAAAATATATTTGCAGGACCACTCTGAGGAACTGGGAGAAAATGCAGAAATGTTGATGGCTTAATTTGGACATTTCCATGGACTTACAACTGTAAATTTTGAACCTAATAAATCCCCATTGAAAAAGCCAACCTGTTTCTGGTACATTGCATTCTGGCAGCTTCAGCAAACTGAAACAGTCCCTCATGATATTTCTTTTACTTAAAATCTATTTTATCTGATACTATAGCTATTTCAGCTTTCTTTTGTTTACTACTTAACATGGTATAATTTTTCCCCAACCTTTCATTTTCAACCTACTTAGCTCTTTAGGTTTAAACTCTTGTAAATAGCATATGGTTGCGTGATGTTTTTTGTTGTTTATATGTGTGTGTGTGTGTGTGTGTGTGTGTGTATCTCAATTATAACAATCTCTGCCTTTTGACTAGAGAGTTTATTCCATTTACATTTAAAGGTACTACTGATAATGCAGAACTTTCTTCTGCCATTTTGCCATTTTGTCTTTGTAAGTCAAATAACTTTTTTGATCCTCAATTCTTTCATAAATGTCTAGTTCCATATTTATTTGTTTTTTTATTATCATACATTTTGAGTACCTTCTTATTTCTTTTTTAATACATTTTCATTTATTTTATTTCTGCTTACCATGAGGTTAAATTTTAACATCCTAAATCTGTAACAATCATATTTGATTTGATACCAACTTATATTCAGTAGCACACATGTATGCTATTCTTATGCCCCTCCATCCCCCACGTTTTTGTACTTGTTACAAATTATATATGTGTACATTGTATATCCTTAACCATGGATTTATCATTACTCTTTATGCATTTACATTTTAGCACCTGTAAAAAATAAGAAGGTAGTTACTTACCAAAAAATACAATACAAATATACTGGCATTTATAATTATTCATATTGCTACCTTTACCAGTTGACTTCATTTCTTTAAGAAACTTGATCTACTATCTACTGTCATTTTCTGTCAGGATGAAGAATACTCCCTTTAGCCTCCTTTGTAGGGCCCATCTAGTGGTAATGAACTCCCTCTGCTTTTATTTTCTGGGAATGTCTTAATCTCTCCCTCATTTTTTTTTTTTTTTGGTTGAATTCCCTTATTTATTTTTTAATTTAATTTCTTTCTTTTTTTTTTTTTATTAAATTCAGTTTTATTGAAATACATTCACACACCATACAATCATCCATGATATACAATCCACTGTCCACAGTATGATAACATAGTTATGCGTTCATCACCACAATCTATCTCTGAACATTTTCCTTACATCAGAAAGAACCAGAACTAGAATAAAAAATAAAAGTGAAAAAAGAACACCCAAATCATCCCCTCATCCCACCCCATTTGTCCTTTAGTTTTTATCCCCATTCCTCCACTCATCCATACACTAGATAAAGGGGGTGTGATCCACAAGGTCTTCACAATCACACTGTCACCCCTTGTAATCTACATTATTCTATAATTGTCTTCAGGAGTCCAGACTACTGGGTTGGAGTTTGGTAGTTTCAGGTATTTACTTCTAGCTATTCCAATACATTAAAGCCTAAGAGGTGTTATCTATATAGTGCATAAGAATGTCCACCAGAGTGACCTCTCAACTCCATTTTCTCTCTCCCTCATTTTTGAAAAAAAATCTTGCTGGATATAAAATTCTTGGCTGGCAATTGTTTTCTCCCAACACTTAAATATGTTGTACCATTGCCTTCTTGCCCTTCATGATTTCTGATGAGAAATAGACACTTAATATTATTGGTAATCCCTTATACATAATACATTACTTTTCTCTTGCAAATTTCAGAACTCTCCATCATTGGCACTGGGCAATTTGATTACTATGTGTCTGGGCATGGTTCTCTTTGAGTTCATCCTATTTGGTGGTCATTGGGCTCCTTTAATGCACATATTTTTGTCTTTCTTTAAATTTGGGAAGTTTTCTGTCATTATTTCTTTGAATATTTTTTTCTGACCCTTTCTTTCTTCTTCTGGAACTCCTTTGGGTTCATGGTATATTTGACGGTGCCTTACAGGTCTCTTCAGCTCTGTTCATTCTTTTATTCTTTTTATTTTATGTTCCTCAGCCTGAATCATTTCAATTATCTTGTCTTTAATATCATTGATTCTTCCTTCCCTCACTTCCAATCTGCTGTTGAAACCATTTAGGGAATTTTTCATTTCAATTATTATATTCTTTGACCTCAGTCTCTCTGCTTGGTTCCTATTGAGAATCTCAAAGACATTTCCAAATTTTTGTTCATTGTTTGCCTCATATATTTTATTTCTTTCTCCATGCTTTCCTTTATCTTCTTGAGCATATTGAGGAACCATTTTATAAAGCCTCGGCCCATTAAGTCCAAATCCTGATCCCTGACATTGATGATTTCTGCGTTTTTATCTTGTTCCTCTGGATAGGCTATCATTTTCTGTTTCTTTAATTTTGTGAAATCTTTTGTTTCAAACTGTACATTTTAACATCTTAAAGTGTTAATGTTGGGATTTAATGCCTGAGTTCTCTGTTCCTTAAGTTTGTATCCAGCTAGTTATATAACAGATTTTTTGAATTCCAGGAGCTAATCAAAGCAAACAAACCTTTCACTGACTTTGCAAAATGACTCTAATTGGTGTTGGCGCCTATCAAACATTATCAGCCCAAATGCAAAGTGTGGGATCCTTATTGTCTTATCTGAGTCTGCATGTCGCTGTGGGTACTGCTTCTTTTCCTGGCTTGCAAGAGGACTTAGGAATTCTACATTTACAGTTTACAGTTAACAACCCCTGTATTCCATTTGAAATAGGCGTTTACCTCCTGCTGGGTGATTTCTTGAGTGGTTTAATGCAGGTAGTTCTTTTCTCCAGCCTCTTTCAATTTAATTGTTTCTCACACTGTTCCACCAGCTGTCTGCAATCCATTTCTCTGTCCTCAAGACAAACTTTGGAGACAAGTTCCCTGGCTCAGTCTCTCAGACTGCCATGCAATAGATTGGCAGTGACATACATGCACCCCAGAATTCACACAGGGCCACTGTGCTACCTCTGGAACAGGGCCAGGGATACACAATGGAAGCACAAGTTGGCTCCACCCTGATTTGTGGAAGGGATTGTAAAGGGGCCAGCAAGGGCACCAGGAGCTTCTTCTATGGCTTTATGGATTTTAAAGCTGTGTTTTCTTGATTCAGCACTTGCCCAGTTAATATAGTCCTTTTAACTGTTTTCCATAGTTTTTGGAAGGTTATTGTCTTTAAGATTTCTCTGCTACCTTTGCCTGAGATGTTTGAAATAATGGCCCCCACTGATTTGAAGTAGTTTATCAAAAGTAGTGATCTCTGATCACGACACCAAACAAAAGCAGTGGGTTCTCTGCCTGATGCACATAACAGCCAATCCATGACAGTGGTGTTTCAAAGACAGAAAGAGTTTACATGTGAAGCAGAATATCAGGTGGCCTATGGGCCAAAAAATCTATCTCCTGAGTCTAAGGAGTTCAGAGTTTTTATGAATTCAAAGAAGGGAAGGATATCATTACAATAGTATACACAGGGCTAAGATTAGGCTAGAATAACCATTGAAACAGAAAATATAAACAGGGATGAGAAGGCCAAAATAACCATTACAATGGCCACTGTAAACAGGGCTGAGATCAGGCCACAACAACCATTACAATAGTAAGTATAAACAAGGCTGAGACTAGCTGAGTTTCAGTAATTTTAGGTATTAAATTCTGTCTATTCTACAATATAGAAAGAAAACTATCTATATAATGATTCAGTCATCATAAGCTTTTATTAATTCTTAATTTCTCAGTTACAATTCCTCCCTTTTATTTTTGTCCTTTCCTCAATCTTGAGGAATATCTAGGTGAAGACCATTCTATCTTCTTTGTGCTGAAAGAGGCCATCATCATTATGGGGTAGAGGAATGAAACTGGTTTTTGTTCTGGGAAACACTGGTATCTCTGGGTTTCTGGGATTGCCTGGCAGAGGAACAGGTAATAATATATATTTTACTTAGGTAAAAAAATATATTTAAGTAAAAGTAGTAGAAGGAGGGGATTTATAACTATATTGCATTGGGAAAATAACTTTTTTATAGATTTTAGATAGAACCTGGAGTGTTCCTCAGGATTTTCAGAAATAGTGTTGGCAATATCTGGCTGAGACCTGCATAACAGTAACCTCCAGAATGATCTCCCTACTCTGTTTGAAATCTCTTAGCCACTGAAACTTTATTTATCTCCCCCCTTTAGATCATGAATCCATTGCTAATCCCATGGTGTCAAGGAAATTTACCCCTGAAAGTCATGCCCCACATAGTGGGTTTATTTGCAGAGTTTGGTTTAGAGACAAAGATCACATTTGAGCAACGTGGAGATTTTCCGGGAGTGACCCTTAGGCATTATATCATATTAGTCAGAGCTCATATATTTTAGAGTAGATTGGGAGCCCTTATTACTTAAATTCCCCAGGTGGGGAAGTTTAATAGTTCCATGCTTTCTTTCATCAGTCCCTCAAGGGACCTTGCAAATACTTTTTCATTTCATGCCCCAAATACTCTGAAATACATTAGGATATTACATCAATGTGTACAGAAAACTAAGATTTCATCCCCTATTCTAGGTTCCATGTCATCTAAAGCTGAGTTAGGTTGTTTAAATAAACTGACCAGAGTTAGCTCCTTTTACAGTTGCTGTATGGGATAATGTTGCTTCTTTAGTATTTCTAGAGCTGGAGAACTCTTGAGTCTGAGTCTCAGGTATCACAGAAATCCAAAGAGCTACCAGGCTACAAACAAAGAGCAAACCATCTCAGAATTTAGAAATAATAGAGCTCAGGAATAAGTGTGACTGCTGTAAGAGCTTAAAATCTAGGCCTTAATTTTCATATAAGCATTTTATAAAGTTATGTCCAGAAATAGAAACATTTGACAATTTGCCTTACATTGGGGCCATCAACCACAAACAATAGAGTTTTTTCCTATCTCACCTTTATATATTTACCAGTGTTATGTTAACTAACAGGTAGAACAAAATGTGCATACTTGCCTTGCTTCACTTTTTAGGTCCCTTTTGTTGACCACATGTACTTTTAGAGAAGTATTAGAACAAGGTACTATAACTGACAAGTAAATTTGGTTGTTTCCATGATCTGTATCGTATCATGCTATAACATGGACAGTGAGAACATTGTCAAGTCATTAGAAATTTTATACAATCTCTAAATATGTGAATAACATTTCACCCAAATATAGACAATAGAAGGATAGAATATCCCTTTTCACTTATTGTAATACTTTGCAAACACTTCCTATATAATATCACCACATTTTACAAGGTAAAAGAATGAATACTTTACAAGAATTTGAAACAAAAGACATTCTTTAGGATTTGACTTTGGGAGGGCAAAATGTCAAAAGTTGTCAGATTTGAACCCTATACTACACAGGAAAATGGCTTACTGTGAAATAATATTTGGTTTCTTATTTAACCAAAGTGACAACAAAAAGACTTCTAAAATAAAGGATGATAAGGTCAACATAAACATCTACAAAGATATTATTCTGATATGATATAAACTCTTTGTATTCTAGACAGAGTACTCAGATGCTTAAGAAAAATTGTTTATATTTTTCCATTAAGAGCAACAATCCACGTTATTTTAAAAGAGAGAAAACTAAACTCAAGTTTTGTATGAATGCAGAGTTTGACATAAAATCTCTTTTAAAAAATATTATAGTGAGGGGGCAAGATGGTGACATAGAGAGGAGTGGAATTCAGTTAGTTCCCTGAAGCAATTAATAAACAACCAGGAACAACTAGTAAATAATTTGGAATAACTGTTGAGGGACAACCTTGACTGTCCACATATCATACACCAACCTGGATTCAGAGGAATGCCTGAGATCGCAGCATAAAATCTGTAAGTAAAAACTGCGGAACCACACCAGGAGCACCCTCCACCCATGGCAGGCTGAGCTGCAAAACCTCAGTGTGGTAAAAAGCAGCATTCTCAGAACAAGTGAACATAGCTCAACCTAGCTTTAGCTGGGGTTTTAATTAACAAATATGGACTGCTGAATACAAGTGACAAACCCCTAACAAGTAGACAGAGGCTTTTAGTGATGACTGACCTTAAAGAACAAGAAGATTCCTCTGTCCCAGGAGAGGGAGCCCAGAAGACCAGGTGTTTCCTCTGGCTGACAGGTAAAACTGTGAGGTCATGGACTCATTCTGAAAGGGAGCTTTCTACCCCATTTTCTCTCTCTCTCAATCTGAGGGGCTCAGTGGAGAGAGCCTCAGCTATTTCAGTTTGCAGTGCTCTGACCCAGACAGGGGTGGAGACAACACAGTCAGAGAGACAAAGGGGCTATTCAAATGCAGATGGTAACTATCTAGGGGGTGTATCTTCCCTAAGAGGAAGGAGGTAAGGTCCAGCTCTACTTCGCACCTTCCCTTCAGAACCAGACCCCAGAGTCTGGGGGAAAATGGCCAAAACAGAAACTAAAGGGGCCACACCTCCTTACACAAGTTGGAAGAGACAGGCAAACAGCTGCCACCTGTTGGTTAGGAAAAGAATAGCAGCTAGACACCTCAAAAGAAAGTCTGTCAATCTCTAAGACACACCCACAGGGAGACTTGAAACTGAATATAACCCCATTCTGAGATCTGAACTCTTCTGGTCTGGGAAAATATGATTGGGGTAACCAAGGAAACCATATCCTAGACAACAGAAAACTACAATCTACACTAGGAAAAACAAAGATACGGCACAAAGGAACAAATTTACACCTCAATCAAGATACAGTTGACATACTGTTTCACTTTAATGAAACAATCTATTAAAGATATTCAAAGAAATATGCTAAATCAAATAAAAAATCAAATCAATGAGTTCAGGGAAGATATGGCAAAAGAGATGAAGGCTATGTAGAAAACACTGGGCGAACATCAGGCAGAAACTGAAAGTTTGAAAAACAACTGGTGAAATCTATGGAAATGAAAGGCACAACAAAAGACATGAAAAACACAATGGAGACATAAAACAGCAGCTCTCAAGAGGCAGAAGAAAACACTCAGGAACTGGAGAACAAGACACCTGAAATCCTACACACAAATGAATAGATAGGGAAAAGAATGGGAAAAAATTGAGTAACATCTCAGGGAATTGAATGACAACATGAAGTGCATGAATGTATGTGTCATTGGTATCCCAGAAGGAGAAGAGAAGGAAAAAGGGGCAGAAGCAATAAGAGAGGAAATAATAATGAAAATTTCCCATCTCTTATGAAAAACATAAAATTACAGATCCAAGAAGCACAGTGTACCCCAAACAGAATAGATCTGAATAGGCCTACCCCAAGACACTTAATAATCAGATTATCAAATGTCAAAGACAAAGAGAGATTCATGAAAGAAGCAAGAGAAAAGCGAATCATCACATACAAAGGAAGCTTGATAACACTATTTGTGGATTTCTCATTAGAAACCATGGAGGCAAGAAGGAAGTGGGGTGATATATTTAAGATACTGAAAGAAAAAACCCGTCAACCAAGAATCCTATATCTGGCAAAACTGTCCTTCAAATATAGGGGAGAGTTTAAAATATTCCTTGACAAACAGACAATGACAGTTTGTGAACAAGATACCTGCTCTACAGGAAATACTAAATGGGACACTACAGACTAGGAAAAGACAGGAGTGAGAGGTTTGAAACACAGTTTTGGGTGATGGCAGCATAGCAATGTAAGTACACTGAACAAAGATGACTGTGAGTATGGTTGAAAGAGGAAGGTTAGGAGTGTGTGGGACACCAGAAGAAAAAAGGAAAGATAAAGACTGGGACTGTATAATTCAGTGAAACCTAGAGTGTTCAACAATTGTGATAAAATGTACAAATATATTTTTACATGAGGGAGAACAAATGAATGTAAACCTTGCAAGGTGTTAAAAATAGTATGGTATTGGGGAAAAATACAATTAATGCAAACTAGAGACTATAGTTAACAGAAACACTGTATTATGCTTCCTTTAATGTAACAAAGGCAATATATCAAATCTAAATGCCTATAAGAGGGGGACATAAGGGAGGGGTATGGGACTCTTGGCATTGGTGATATTGTCTGACTCTTTTATTCTACTTTAGTTTAATTCTATCTTTCCTTTTGTTGCTTTTTGGCTATCTTCTTTTTTCTTTCTTTTTCTTTTTCTTTTGTCTCTCTATCTTCTTTGGCTTTTCTTCCTTCTTTGTGGAAGATATGGAGATGTCCTTATATAGATAGTGGTGATAGTTGTGAATACATAAATACATGACTATACAGGAACCAACAATTGTTTACTTAGGATGAAAAGTATGGTGGGTGAACAAAACCACCTTAAAAAAAAAAATGGATTGGTGAAGAAACCTTGAGGGCACTATATTAAATGAAATAAGTCAGACATATAAGTACAAATTTTGCATGGTCTTACTGATTTGAACAATTATAATATGTAAACTCATAGAAATGAAGTATAAGTTACCAGGATACAGAACAAGGCTAATGAATGGGGAGCAGTTGCTTATTAAGAGCAGAATGTTCAACTAGATTGAACTTAAGTGTTTGGAAATGGACAGACATGACGGTGGCACGATATTGTGAGAATAACTAACAGTGCTGAATGGTGTTTGAATGTGGTGGAAAGGGGAAGCTTGCAGTCATATATGTCACCAGAAGGAAAGTTGGAAGTGAAAAGATGGGAATGTGTAAAATAGTGAATCTTGTGGTGGGCAATATCCATGATTAACTGTACAAATATTAGAAATCTCTTTCATGAACTAGAACAAATGTATGATACTGTAACTGGAAGTTAATAATAAAGGAGTATATAGGGGAAAATATAGGTGTTGCAAACTATGTACTACAGTTAGTAATATTTTAACATTCTTTCATCAACAGTAACACATGTACTATACCAATACTATGAGTCAATAATGAAGGGGGGTGGTCACGGGTGTGGGAGTATTCAAGTTTTCTTTTTTTGTCTTTACTTCTTTTCTGGAGTAATGAAAATGTTCTAAAAATTGAAAAAAAATAGTTGTGTTAATGGATGCACATTGTGTTAATGTATGATGGCACCATGGGCAACTAATTGTGCACTTTGGATCATTGGATAATTGTATGGTATGTGAACAATCTCAATAAAATTAAATCTTAAAAAATTATAAACAAGTCTATAACATTTTGGTCAGCATTTATTATGACAGAATTCACTTCACCAATCTTCTACAATTTTTGATATCTTTGCAGGTCTTGTCTTACATATTAAAACTAGTCATTTTACTTTAGGACAACCATACTCCCTTGGATAAGCTTATAATTTTATTCACCATTGACTAAAATAAATAAAATTCACTTTCATAAACCTTCTACACTTTAATCAGAACATATGATCATCTTAGCATGGAGACTAATAAAAACACTATCCATCTCACCTATAGTCTTTATTTATCCAGACTTCATACAACTAGAAATAAATTGGATTACAAATTTACAAAGCCTTTTGAACATACATCCTATGCTTCAACAACAGTACCCATGAAGGGGAGAAGAAACAGAGATACTACAAAACAATGGAAGAAGAAAAACTTATGCTTGAGTTTGGAATGCAGCTAGGCATTTATGTACTTTATACTCACAATACACAAATGATGGCTTCACAACATGCCTAAAATCTTTCAGTCCAATCTGCACTATCTTCAAAGGTCAGAAGGGCCCAAGTTTGAAATGTAATCAGCTTCTGAGTAATTAACAGGTTTATATCCAGAAGAAAATCAACTTTTTCTCAACATTATTCCCAAGTACTAAATGATATAAGGAATACATTGCTCACAAAATTAAGTTATGTCTTATAAAAAATTTGGTTCCAAGCTCTACCTATTCAAATGCTACCCTCTTATACCAGGGTCTTACAAGTGCCATTTGTTCTATGAAGTCTTCCCAATCATTCTTTACCTGTCTGCCTTCTTTTTTCTGAATTCCTCCAGCATTTTTATCCCTTATTAAGATAATTGGCAGGTACTTTAAATACTACTGTCTTATACGATGCCTTGGTACAAGTATATTCCAACTAGAATGTAAACCCCTTGGAGCCAAGAATTATGTCTTCTCCATTCATGACAGCACATAAACCTGCTTTTGTAATATACTCATCAAAAATATACTGACTGATGTTAACAAAGCCACTACAAATCTCAATTCTTCCACATACTGGAGTAACTAATGGCAAAGTAATTAAGTAGCCAGATTCTTTGAAATACAGGAAATTAAGGTTGCAAAAATCTTGGTTATATTTCTTACTATACTCAACTGTCTCCTTAAATACTATATATTCTAAGCATCAACATATTGTCACTTTACTATATTTTATATAAATGCTATCACTTCCAGGTACATTACTCAGTTTATGCAACCTGTCTCATAAGGCTACTTTTGAAGAGAGGGAATTTTAAGAATGCACTTATCTTCTCTTTCAATCTTACTAATTTGGACACATGAATGTTACACAAACCTTCTACAAGTTTCCATATTCACTCAGTTTTGTCCTACGTATTCTTGAGGATAAAACTCTACACTTTTATTTAACAAAGCACATTTTGTATATTTACATACCCAAATAAAATTGTATTTGTTTGATTCAAAAAGTCATCATATCAATAGTAGTCCCGAAAATACTAAAAATTCCTAAATCCCTGAGACTCTATAAAAGTTTTACTCACTAAGTTTACTTTTCAGAAACTTAAATCCCCCAGAGTGCTCCTACACCAGATAAGTCCCCAAACCCAGAGGGAACACCCTCTCCAAGAACATCAACCAGACACATTCCACTTCTCCATAATGTCAACACCCCTTTTCAATAGGAATAAGTTAGGGTGCTCACTGCCCAGATATCCCTGAGGGTTGAAAAAGTGATCAAGCTAGAGGGGTCTGGCAGCAACTAACAAGATAGACTTTCACAAAGGATTATGAATACTGAATCTTTATATAAATGTGTGTGTGTGTGTGTGTGTGTGTGTGTATTAGTTTCTAGGGTACTAGAATAACTGGAAGGAAACAACTGACATGATGGAACTGTAATATATAACAGGCTTTAAAATTTGCTATATAGCTACTCGTTAAATTGCACTTGAAAGTTATCACATTTCTGTATATATGTTATACTTCACAGTAAGGAAATAAATGAAATTGTGGAAATGTAACCCATAATATTCTTTGAAATATGCTGTCTAACTACTTGTTAAATTGTACTTTGAAAGTTGTCACTTTTCTGTGTATATGTTTTATTTTACTACAAAAAAAGTAAAAAAAAATCACCATAAAAACAGGAATTTGACTAAACTTGTCACTGAATTTTTTCCAGCTGTATTTGCTTTTCTTGTTCCTTCTCCTGGAAATTAAAAAAACAAAAACTCTCTGTTTTCATAATATTCCCAAATTATGAAGTACCTCAGAAGTATATTGGCTGCCAAGCTCTGGAAAACACACTGCAATTATTTAATTTGTCCCATGAATAAATCCAGGAAAACTTTTCATAGCTCTCAAGGACATTTCCTTTTACTTACTGAAATTTAGCAATTAATCTTACTCAATTACTCCTATCTCCAGGCTATTTATCTTTTAATAATGATTTGCTTACTATGGTTACTGTTGCAAAGGTATTATTGAAAAAAATAAATCTAAGTGAGGAATTCTTTCAGAATAAACATGGCATATTCTGCAGCATTTCTTCTGTGCCCACCATTTCTAATCTCCAGGCCCAGTAGAAAGAATTCTAAACAAAGCTCTCCCCCATCTTTCCACACCCAACCCTTCCCCCATAGCTGCCTTAGCTAGTTAGGCCCTGGGGGCAGGGATAGGTGAGTCAGAAAAAACAAGGCCTGGTTTTAAAAGTTTTAAATGAGGGTGGTGGGATTTAAGACCCCTAAGTAGGTCTTGGTGTTGATGAGAGCTCCTATGCTCCAATGTTTCCAATTATTAGATCTATTTTGCCTAGAGCTGTGTCTTTGACTTCAAGAAATGTCAGAGGGAAGTTTCTTTCCAATGTCCAGGTTTGTTTGCAGTAATTACAAAACTAAGGCTTTGAACCCTGGTGCCTATAGGGTTTTTTTTTTTTTTCCTTTTTCGTTGGGACTGCAGGAGTACTAATATATATATATATATATATATATATATATATATATATATATATATGTATATATACATGTTTATATTTATATGTTTAAATATAAATATTTTTACATATATATGCATGTATATGTGTGCTTATTTATCTTTAAGCAATTTGAATTGAGCTGTTTAAGAACTTTTGTTAATTTGCTATTACCATCCAGAGGTATGAAAATATACATTGAACAAGCAGATAGTCATAAATAAAAAGCTAATCACACACACAAAAACCGAAACATAGAAACATAGAATATACTTTTGAGAGGGACATATAAAGGATTAAATTTACATCATCTCATCCCATTTCTGTTCTCTTTTGCAGAAGAACTCTAACTGTAATACAGTGTTCTGTAGAACCATTTTTAGGCCCTTTCCTGATTCTAAATCATGTTGAGGCCAGAGTGTGTTACAGAAATAAACTTTTTTGTTGTTTTTTCATAGGCTCATAACTAAAATCTTTCCAATTATTCAAAATACAGTGCAAAGGTCTATATTCAGGAATGCGATTGGAATTCGAATTTCACATTTTAAAGAAATTTCAAAATCAATAACCAATTAGGAACACTTGAACAATACAGTTGCAGTAACAAACCAGCTAACAAATTTAAATGGACACTTCACACTTACTTTATATTTGAGTAACACACCCATTAATAACTACACTGAACACACCAATTAGCAATTAAACAGGTGTCATATACTTATATAAATTCATTAAATTTCATTAAATACCAATTAATTGTTGGAGTACTCATTTTCTAATAGTATACTTAATAGACAATAGTACTCAAAAACAGAAAGGTGCCAAGGTCACAGCAAAAGGGGATCATTCTGGAAGTGGGACTGGGCCTTAGAGCCAGGTCCATGGGACTCAACCACTGTACTGCCTTCCCAACCCACTTTTATCCTGATGATGCACTCACCCAGTCTGATGTCTACATTGGAAAAGTTTCTCCCTTTGAAGCATTTTATGACACCAAGGGTCTGGAGTGTTGGCAGAACAGAGAAAAACCTGGTTGCTGAGACTCTAGACTAAAAGGGTCTAGCAGCCACAAGAGGCTCAATTACCTGTCTTCCTGTCCCACCAGGGCTCCAGAACTTTGGGCAGTGGACTCCGTCTTAGGAACCTTGGTTCTCTCTGGGTCACCAAATTAATACCATACAAAAGTGGTGGGTTCTCTGCCCAATGCACTTAGCCAATTCATGACACCGGGGTTTCAAAGAGAGAAAAGCATAATGCTACACATGAAGCAGGAGATCAGATGGCCTATGGGCCCAAAACTGTCTCCCCTGAACTCCTTAGAGTTCAGAGGTTTTATGGATTCAAACAAGGCAGGGGGGTGGAGTTGTTACCATTACAGTAGTAAGTATGCACGGGGCTGAGACTAGTCTAGAACAACAGCTACAGTCATAACTGCAAACAGGACTGAGACCAGGCCACAACAACCACTACAATAGCAAGTATAAACAAGGGTGAGACTAGTTGAGTTTCAGTAATTTCAGGTATTAAATGCTGCCTATTCTACAATATAGAAAGAAAAACATCTATAATCAAAACAAATTAAAATTGAAATCTAAAAACAAATCATAACCATTTGTTAATTCTTAATTTCTTGGTTACAATCAGATCACACACCCCTGGAGGCTGGAGGACTAGGTTTTTATGTCCCACCCCGGCACCAGCAAGCTGTTCCAGGAGCCAGAGCTGTGTCCCCCTGCTGCCTGCCATAAGGCTGGAGGAAGGTAGAAGTTAGCCACTGTGGACAGGATAAGAATCACCAGTATTCATCACAATTTACAGCCTTTTCCTCCTGTTCCTGCCTGGATGCTGCAAAATGTTCCACTAGACTTTGGAGTTTCAAAATAGTTGATTCAGACAGGTCCTGTCAGTTCAGTAGTTGTTTTGGTGGAGACTGATTCATGGAGCTTCCTGCTCTACCATCTTCCCATAGTCCTCTCTGATAAATGAGTCTTGAATGCTCTTCTCAGTGATAACTGAGGGTCTGGCATTCAGTGAATGCTGTTGTTTGCAGTGCTTAGTATTTTGATTACCCGGAGCCCAAAAGCTCAGAGCAGCAATTTAATAACTGAAAACCTACTAGAGTAGATTAAAGAATTAATGTTCCTTTTTATACCAACACATCCAGAAAACATTTATAAAGAAAGTTATCTGGGTTGAGTTTCTGGTGGCTTATGAATACAGCTGTTAATCACCACCTGTGAAAGGAGAATTACCTTCTGAATCTAATTTCAAGTTTAATGCAATTAGGTTTGCTATGCCAGTTAATAAGTTCCTTTCTCTACTTTGCAGCTTAAAAAAATGAGCAGAGATCCTAAAATTCATTTATATATATATATATATATATATCATTTTAAAAAGTGTATAAAATGATATCATGGGTAAATTGTATTAGTCTTCTTGAACCTGAAACTCTTTCCTCCTTTGAGTCATTAACTATCTCTGGCTGAATTTTCAGAGGACTTAAAATAATGCAATTTTCTCCAATAGATAACCTCTCTCTCAATCTCTCCTCCCTCTCTCTCTCTCTCATGCCAACACATATATACATTCATAATTAACATTTGAGAAGCCCATTTTGTACATTACATATACTCCCTAATAGTCTGAAAGAATTAATACACTTTAACTTTTTCCTAGAGATATAACTTGAGGTGGCTGTCTTCAAGTCATTACCAAAAAATTATACTACCGTATGATACAAAATGAATCCGTAGTATTTATGAGAAGAGATGAAAGTACAAGATTGGTCTATCTTTGTCTTCTCTGAAGTTTCTCTCCCAGCATTTGATCCAAAGTGGTTACTAGAAAGTTGTTTAAGATTGATTAAATTTAGGCAGTTAAGCCTATTTCATTTAATTTTACTGAAATTTTATGAGTGCTAAAGTAAATGTCATGGGGTGCCAGATTAGTCTTCCTAAAACACTGCTATATTATATTCACTTCTTTCTTAAGAACTTGCTTCACTTTTTCCCACTATACATGTATTATTTCCAAACTCTTTTAACAAATCTGATTATAATGGCATACCATATTTTTTCCCAGTTCCCCATATTCAAACCCAGACACTTTCTCCATCTCCTGTCCCATACCTCTCCATGCACTGAATTAGGAAAAGCAGGAAAAAAGTATGTGTGGTAGAAAATAACAAAAAGATAGTCAGTATTCTGAGCCCTTAAATTTTCTTCCAGTCACCTGCTATGGTCACACACACCCTTTCTGTATGCTTCTTTGGTCTGTACGTAGAGACTGTATGCACATAAATACATTCCACTGTTAGCTGGGGTTTTGACCCTACCCCCCTGGGTCCCCTGGTGAACTGGCCTGGACCACACGGGGGTCATGAGAGATAGGAAGAGGAATGGAAAGAAGGAAGTTGTGTATCTCTACATAAGCTACATGGAATCTTTAAAGCTCAGGATATCAAAGATAGATCAATGAACAGAAGGCAAAGAAAAACTTGCTATGCAGATGCTATATTTCGTGATTCTGAAAGATTACATAAAAAGATCTACCTTTGGGCCAGTTTGAATGTATTATGTCCCCCAGAAAAGGCCATGTTCTTTGATGAAGTCTTGTGGGGCAGACTTTTTGGTGCTGATTAGATTTGCATGCAAATGCGCCCCACCCAACTGGAAGTGATAACTCTGATGAACTATGTCCATGGAGGCATGGCCCCACCCATTCAGGGTGGGCCTAGATCAGTGGAGCCATATAAATAAGCTGACAGGCAGAGGGAACTCAGTGCAGCTGAGAGTGAACTTTTGAAGAGGAGCTACAGCCAAGAGAGACACTTTGAAGAAAGCGCAGAAGCTGCAGATGAGAGACAGTTTGAAGACAGCCATTGAAAGCAGACTTTTTCTCCTGAGAAGCTGCAAGAGAACAAATACCTCAAGTGCAACTAAGAGTTCCATTTTTGAGGAACTGCAGCCAAGAGACGAACGTCTTGGGAGAAAGTCATTTTGAAACTAGAACTTTGGAGCAGATGCCAGCCACATGCCTTCCCAGCTAACAGGTTTTCCAGACACCATCGGCCATCCTCCAGTGAAGGTACCCGATTGTTGATGTGTTACCTTGGACACTTTATAGCCTTAAGACTGTAACTGTGTAACCAGATAAACCCCCTTTTATAAAAGCCAATCCATCCCTGGTGTTTTGCATTCCAGCAGCATTAGCAAACTAGAACAACCTTCTACTATTATGGCCTATTATTCCCTTTTTCCTTCAAGAGAGAAATAGCATGGCCTTGAACAACCTCAGGAAGGAAACATATGTGGGAAAAATTTCTATTTTTCCCTTCAAGGCAAGTTAAAAATGCCACCGTATTAAGTTAAATTTTCCTTGATGATGTCAGTCTTTCTTTCATTTATTCATTTATTCATTCAATGAATATTCATTAATCACCTACTATGTGTTATGCCTTATTCTAGGTGTTCAGAATACAGTAGTGAATAAAAAAAAAAAAAAACCTGTCCTCAAAGATTTACATTCTACCAGGGATCTTATATTAACTTTTCCCTTCTCTAAATCTATTTGCACTAATCATTCTATGTAATCAGTAAATGATACAAGTCCTTTTCTTTAATTATTGGCACCTCATGATTCAGAACTCTATTATGTCCATACATAATGTTAAAATATTCATTTAAAAATTTATTGATCACCTACTATGTGCTAAGAACTGTTATAGGTGGCGAAGATTCAACAGTCAATTCCTGCCTTCACTGGGTTGATATCTGATTAGACAGACCCAAATAGCAATCATAATTAATAAAACAATTTTGGTTTGCTAGTAAGTGGGGAAAAAAGCAGGAGGAATGAGAGTGCCGAGGAGAGAAGTGTCCAATTGTAAATAGGGTAGTTAGGATTAGCCTTGAAGAGAAAGTGACATTTGAACAAAGTCATGAAGGATGTGAAGTTTAAAGCCATGTGAGTATCTAATGATTGATTTCCTTAGGCCAAGGGAAAAGCCAACACAAAGGGCAGAAGAGAGAACATTGCTGGTATTTTTGAAAAACAACAAGGGAAAGAAAAATAGGAAAGAGAAAACTAGAGATAACTGGTAGGGAAAAGAGGCCTGGGATAGACTAAATATTCTAACAAAGACCACTGTAAGGCCTTTGACTTTTTACAAAGTTTGGGAGCCCCTACAGATTTTAAGCAAGGAATGATATGGTATGACAATTTATTTTTATCTCTCTATCGTCTACATAAGGAAGAGAGTAGGAGCAGGGGAAGGGGCAAGAGTGGAGAAAAAGAGACAGTTAAGGATATTGTTTTGCAGAGATCCAGGTGAAATATAATGGACAACCATAGTAGCAGTGAAGATTGTGAGAAACAATCAACTTCTATACATATGGTCCAGTCAGTGATGGCTTAATGATCAAAATATCAAGCCAACTCTACGGAGAGTTATTTTAAAATCAATGATATAAACTTCAAGGGAGTAAAATAACTTACAGTTTTAAAACATATCATATCTCTATTCTTGAACCATTTGGTAATAATGATATCCTTGCTAACTTATGTTTAGGATCATTTTAGAAAAGAATCCTAATTTTTCATTTTACTGTAACAGAATCCATTCACAAACATTATTTAACATATGAAAACAAATTTTGTTGTGTTAAAAATTAAAATAGTTAAACTTGGGTAGTGGTGAGCTTGTCTTCTAAGGAGTATTTTGAGAGTCCTTTAATAGCTGAAAGAATAAATCCATCTATCTTTCAGTAGAGCTCTGAGCAGGAGAAGGGTAAGTGCTTTGGGCTTTTGGAGGAAATCACTGTGATGAATGAAATAACTTTAAATAAACAAACCTAATGATTGGTCTCCCGTTAGAGACACAAAAATGAAGCCTGGAATTATGAACATTTCTAGAGCTACTTCAAGACCAGGCCAGGCCACAGGTTGCCTAGATTCTGCATCTGATATAATTTAGTCTAAAGATCTTTCTCAGCAGTGACCCAAAATTCATGATGAAAGCTCTCCTCCACTGGAGCCAAAACTTTAAGTCAAAAGAAAACTTTCCTCCTATGGAGCGGAGCCTCATAAAAATCTGAGAACAAAATGATTCACCTATTCTTTTTCTATTTCTTTCACACTAACTCCTAACCTTCCCCATGGCCCCTTCATCTGGGTACCAATCCTTCTCAGAGAAACTGAGCTTCCACTAATCTCTCTCTTTATCAGTTATTTACTTGTTTTGTACTGTGCCATTTTTAGGACAACATTCCTATCTTTTCCCCGAGGCACCTCATTTTAACCATATAGATTGTGAATTCTTGGGGACATTGCAAATTCACTCGACAAACTTTTGTTGTTAGCATACAGTATGCCATGCTCTGAGCCAGGGACTAGAGAGATAAAAATTAATATGAAATGGTGTCTGCCCTAGAGGAGTCCACAGTCTGGTGGCTAGGGTGTATTCATTTCTGTGCCTGGACACTTTTGTAGATGTGTACAGAAGGCAGTGGCAGCTAATGCAATGTCTGCCACGTGTTAGGTAATTATATGTCAAATTTAAATTTCACAACCTTCTCTAGAGATATTATTATCCTTATTTCACCAATGACAGCTACAAGGGTCAGTAAAGTGAATTATCCAGGCCTCAATAGCTAGTGAAAAACAAAACCGAGATTCAAATTCAAGTGCATCTGACTCCAAAGTCAGTAATCTTTCCACTATTTAGGCTTAATTGATACTCAGTGGCCAAGATTGTGGAAAGAAAAAGTGGAAGAATAAGCAAACACCCATGGGAAAGTGTTCCATTATTTTCTGAGAACTGAAATCTATTCTCAATCATCCACTTCATTCATGCTGGCCTTTAATGTGTCACTTTTTACTCCCAGTGTGATCTCACCCACCTCGGTGTCTGTCCAACCATTGGGTATTCAGAAATGCAATCTATCAAAAATCTATTTTAATATTAACCTGAGCATACTTCATTAAGAAGACTGAATAAAAGTAAAATGGAATAGTTAACTAAACATCAGTGCCTCAGAATGTTCTGCTTCTCAAAAGGCATTACTATATGGCAAGCTCTGTGACACAAGGACAAGAACACATATTAACAATTTAAAAATCTTTAAAGGTAAATCCAACTTTTTTTCTGGCAGCAAAATAATTCATGCTGTGACATTCGGGTTTGATCCACAAAGAACGGAAGTACCAGGGGTGATGGACAGGCAGTGCATCCACAGGGAAAGTTGAATGACCAACATTAGGGTGAGGAGAGAAAATGCAAATAACTACTGCAAACAGCCCATTAGCTGTGGGCCAGACATCACCAGTGAAGACATCAACCCTGAATTATCTGTATCTTGCCCACCCTGTTATGAAGGGGAGTATATTATCTTCAATATATAGAGGGTGGATTTAAGCATAGAGTGAAGCCAAGGTCCCAGCTATAAAGCTGAGCCTGTCTTGTTGACTTTTAGCATAAAGCTGGTTTCTACTGGATCACATAACCTCCTTGGATAGCTTTATTAAACTAATTATTATTCTAGCCCTTCATGCTTGCTGACTTCAGATTTTAAATATAGATAAACTTTAATAATAAGGGTGAATGGTTTTAATTACCAAAAGCTAACCCTTGGGGTATTGTGTTGGCAAAAGAATGTTTCACAGCATCTTGATCTGTAGTGAAACAGGAAAAACTTTTTCAGCCTTCCCTTACTCTTTAGGACCCTACACATCATTTTCCAGCAATTTTAAGTTGACCACCAATCATTTTTATGGATTTTATCAGGTGAAATCCATTGGCAGCCCTATATCTATTGATAGTTTGTGTTCACAAAACCACCACGTGAGCTACACAGCTGTATTGCTCTGTCAAAATGCATATGCATTTAATGGCAGCTACTGAAATTTGTGGATAAATATAATGGGATGTTATTCAAATTCATTTTGTATTATATAATCCAAAGTGCAAAAATCCTCTATTGTTCGGATAGGTGGTTGTTCTAGTTTGCTAATGCTGCTGGCATGCAAAACACCAGAAATGGATTGGTTTTTATAAAGGAGGTTTATTTGGTTGCATAGTTACAGTCTTAAGGCCATAAAGTGTCCAAGGTAACACATCAGCAATCCGGTAACTTCACTGGAGGATGGCCAATGGTGTCTGGAAAACCTCTGCTAGCTGGGAAGGCACGTGGCTGGCATCTGCTCTGGAGTTCTGGTTTCAAAATGGCTTTCTCCTAGGACGTTCCTCTCTAGGCTTCAGCTTCTCTCCAAAACGTCACTCTCAGTTGCTCTTGGGACATTTGTCCTCTTTTAGCTTCTCTGGAGCAAAAGTCTGCTTTCAAAGGCCATCTCCAAAATGTCTCTGTAAGCTGAAGCTCCTCTCTCATTTCCAGTGCATTCCTCAAAATGTCCCTCTTGGCTGTAGCTCCTCTTCAAAATGTCACTCACAGCTGCACTGAGTTCCTTCTGTTTGTCAGCTCATTTATATAGCTCCAGTGATTTAATTTAGACCCACCCTGAATGGGTGGGGTAACACTTCCATGGAAATTATCCAATCAGAGTCATCACCCACAGTTGGGTGGGGTGCATCTCCACGAAAACACTCATAGAATTACAATCTAATCAACACTGATAATATCTGCCCACACAAGATTACATCAAAGATAACGGCGTTTGGGGGGACATAATACATTCAGACCGGCACAATGGGTTTATAAGTATTAAAATGAGAATATCTCTTAAAGGAATATAAAAACAAGTTCCATATTTGTGAATAAGGCTTTTCCTGTGCTAGCGCTTATTTGTTGGAATTTTTATTTTTAATGGGAAAAGTATTTACCTGTCTTAATGTTAAAAGAAATTCTGTCCCATTGTAGACTCTTTACAACAGCATTACTGAAATATTTCCTTCCCTAAAAATAGGAAATTGACTTAGGATAAAAGTGGAATTCTCTAAACTCACAACCCTTAATTGGGTGGAGGTTTTTAAACATAATTAAAGCTGGTAAACATTATTAAGTGGAATGAAATGGATCATGGAAGAAGATGCATTTCATCAAAATAAGAATCTTTAGCAGTTTAGGTAAAGTACTAAGAAATTTGACTTACTGAATCTAAATTTAATGCTGCAAGAACAACTTAGTCACAAAGAGAGAAAGTATCAAGTGTAGCTATTACTTTGAAACAAGTCATACATGAGGTATTTGTTACTTGTTTCATGTAATATGTGCTCTTTTCCAGAGGCCAGTGGGGGATATGGGAAGCAATAAAATTCAGGCCTGAATTTTTTTGTTTTTAAGTAGGACAGTTATACCTGTAAATATTCTGATTCAGCAGGTCTGGAGTGGGACTGGAAAATTGCATTAAAAAAAAGTTTCTTAGATGGTTTTGATGTTTAATTGGTAAAATTTCTATTCTAATTTCCTTTCCCCCTTTTATTCATGTTAAACACTTACAGCAGATTTTGCTTGCCCTTGTCATTGTGGAGCATTTTGTCTTAAATATCACAGTGTTTAAAAGAGTAAACTCTAGCTAGGCTCAGAGCAAGGGTCAAAATTCAGTCAGTTTCCTCATCCTGATTTTACTCTGGGACTAAATGTATAGGTTTAGTGAAGATTAAATGAGCCAAGATAGGTCAAACACTCAACAAAGGTTATCACCATCTGCTAAGATGGACACGTTCCGTGCCTCACTGTTCAGTTAGCAGAAACTGGCCTGTGCCAATATTTTATTTCAGTTTAGTTCATTTGAACTTAGATGTGAGTGGCCCCTGTGGCAGTGGACACACAGCTCTGGTATATAAATAATAAATAAATGTTATCAATTACTACTAATTCAACTAAATCTACTTATGACAAGTCTCTACTCTCAATTCACTGTGTGGTTACAGATCCTACATCATCTTCCACATCAGAGGTTTATAGGGGTTAAAACCCAAAGGGGTGAAAAGAGGCAAGACCCTAAATATGAGCTGGTAGGAATCACTTTAACGTTTTCTTCCGAGAGCAAATTATTATTTGAACATTTTTGAGGATGCTGTCTATGACTCAAGAAGCAGAAGTCACCTGGAAGTCTCTACTTTCCAGTAAATCCCTGTGGGCTTGGATCCATCAGACAGCACCAAATAAAACTTGAGGGCAGAGGGCGTCTGCTCTAGGATCAGAGTTCAGTCTGCTGGTTTGAGACACGCTAACAACTCTTTGAGATCCAGGACTCAGTGTCCTGTCTGTCAGACTGAACCATCTTTGCCTTTGTAGACCATCTTTTCCCCCTGGAAAATCAAGATTCCATTCAACCCTATTATCCTGAGGCTTTTAGCTCGCTTTATCAAAACATTTCTCTTTCAGAATAGGATCTGGATCTTTCCTTTGCATAACTGAAATTTCCGCCTCAAGTATTTTTCCTCAAACAAATAAGTAGTATTCCTGAAAATTAAATTTTGTTAACACTCCTGGTACAACAAGCACAGCCTGCAGGCAACCTGCAAATGGCATATTTTGATCTGAATAAAAAGTGTTCATATGCTGTGATAGGAGTCCATATGAAGTAAAGGAGAAACTGGAAGGAGTTAATCAACTCTCACCTGAGTTCTTGAAATATGAGATCAGCAGGCAGTCATGATCATATGGCACAACCCAGTATGAAGTTTCTGGAGAACTGCAAGCTATTTGGTACGGTTGGAAAGCAGACTGCAGTCGAAGGGGCTTGGAATGGCAGGCAAGGGTCATATGATAGAGGGCCTTATATGCCATTATAAGGAATTTGGACTTTCTCCAGGAAGCATATTTTTCCATACCTAGCTACACATCAAAACCATCTAAGAAACTTTTTTTTTAATGCAATTTTCCAGTCCCACTCCAGACCTTCTGAAGCAGAATATTTACAGGTATAGCTGTTCCACTTAAAAAAAAAAAAAAAAAAATTCAGGCCTGAATTTTATTGCCTCCCATATCTCTGTGGTACAGAAGTTATGAAAATAAAAATACAAAATCTTTACTGATTTTGGAAGTCCTGTAATACAATTTCATACTGAACATAGCTCCAACTAAGTGGTCAGTAATTATTTGTTTAATTGAGGTAATTCACCATTTAGATGTCAGAATAGAATGATTATATATTTATTTGCACTTTATTGATTATTTTCAAATCTTATTAGGTATTTATCAAGAGTTATGTCATATACCATTCATTCATATATGTGTGTGCATATATAAACCAAAAAACCTGTTATTCTTTGTGGCCAAGAAGACTGATATAAAATAGAGATAGGGAAAGGAGACTGATATAAACTAGAGAATGCAATTATTATATCCCTGGCACTAGTCTCTAACTGAGGGGTAAATCTGGCATGAACCCTATAACCTGCCAAAGCATCATTAAGAGAAAGATCATGCACTCCAAAAAAGCTTCTAGAAAGTACTTCACATAAAAAAGGTGGGCCTGACCTCAGATGACTGAGGCACTTGGGATAGAAATTTATAGTCTATTCAAAAGCTCAGAAATAAGCCAAAACACATAAAACCTGCCATCTCTCTTCCATGCTCCATAGATTCAGTAAGTCATGAGGTCCTATTGATTTGGTCTCCTAAGTGTCTTTCTCAGGCTCATGTATAATCCACACTCACTGCAGCTAACTTAGTTCAGGTCCTCATTCTTTCTTGCTTGTACCCAAGCAACAGTCTTTTCACTGTGCTTGTGGGCTCCAGCCTCAGCCTGCTATAATCTTCCTCTCATTATAGTGGTATCTGGAAACATGCTGAAGGTAGGATGATTTGTAAAATGTAAACAGATGGGTTCATTTTATTCTGAAAACTTCTTAATCACTCCAAATCATTTGTGAGATCGAGTCCAAATTTCTTCACTTGGCAAATAAAGGTGGGCTAGACTATGACCAGTCTTTGTTTAACCCAGTTTACTTGAAAAGAAAAGTAAGCTCAAAGAACCTAATCAGGCTTCACTTAGGACTTTCTTTACTTGTGTGTAGGCAAACCCATGAGCACTGACATAGTTTCTCCCCTGGTCCAATGTTACAAAAGCTAGCAGTCTCCACAGTTTCTCTGCTACTCTGATTTTTTCACCCTATCCTCACACAAACCATAAATATTGGCTGTGTCTGGGACCCGAGACCAGTTACTCACTGGTTTCCTCATCTCATGTGTTCTTTGCATGACTTATTTGCTGATTTGGTAGTAAATCAAAGTGAAAGGAAATTTGAACATGATCCGAGTGGTGACTCTCATCAATCATCAAACCCAGACCAGCCCTTTCTAGTCTGGGCAAAGATCTTTAACGACCAGACCCCGCTTAGGTTTACAGCTTCATTTCCTTCCAGGACCAGCACATCACACTTCAGTCCAGGCACTCAACATGCCCATGGCTCCCTCAAAACACAAAGCTCATGCAAGCCTCCTTGCTCTGCTCTTAGAATCCCCAACTTCATCTAACAGTTAAACTCAATTCAACCATCAGTCCTCCAAGAAGTCTTCCCGGAAGCTCCCCTCCCCTCAGACTGGTATAGGCTTAATTGGAGTCTGCTCCCATAGCCCCCTGTGATGACTCTATTCATTGCCCTGATCACATTCTATTGACTCTTTTACATGATGGGACCCCCCACTATACTCTAAAATCCTTAAGAGTGGCACAGATTTTGTTTAACTTCACATGCTCCATGCCTGACACTATGATGCCTGACACATTTTCACGCTCTGTGATTGCTTCCTGAGCTATTTATAAAGGTTTTTTCTCTTTTTTTTGAATGAATACAATTGTAATGTTAGGCATTGGAGCTCCCTATTAAGATTTTTCCCCCAGAAGAAATACTGCTACAAAAAAGAAAGAAAATTCTATTTGTATCCCCAGTCAAACCTAGTCATAAACAAAATTTTTATGGAAAGTTCACAGTATAATGATGATAATAATAATGATAACAACAACTACTAATATTTACTGAGGACTTATTATGGTCCACATCTTTTTTTAAAATCTCACAACAGTACAGGTAATTGCTATTATCATCCCCATTTTACATGTGTGAAACACAGAGAGTCTGAGTAATTTGTAACCATACAGCTCCCACATCCACATTATGTGTTCTAGAACTTCCCAAAGTGGTTAGAACTTTCCGAAGTGGTGACCACAGTGGAGAATTCAAGTTGAATTCAAAGCTTCTCTTTAAATCACACTGGAACTTGAATGGAGATGTGTTATAGTACATGTTGAGTCTACATCCAGAAACCTTTTATATGACTTACCATTGCAGCATCTTCTATTTGTGACCAGTCTGTGGACTCTTTGAAGGCAGGGAGGTACATGAACCATTCTCCACTGGACTGATCACAATCTTGAGCACACGGAAGATCTTGAAATATACTTGCTGGGTAATTGCTTCTTAGGGGGATTTTTAGTTTAGGCCTAAAATACTTCATTTATTTTTCTCCTTATGTAGCATTATGGTTTGCCTTTAGTCACTGAAGAATGCAGTAAGAATATATTTTTCTCTCCAATTTTTCACTCTCTTCAGTTCCCATACAACTCTCATGGCATGCAGAACAGGCAGCATTACTGGATGTTCCATCTACCTTTTGCATACTGTCTTGAACAGTATAATTTTTCTTAGAGAAGTGTGGAGTTTTATGATTAAGATCTAGACAAATTAGCAATACATTTTACATAAGCCACTAAAACTGTTATACTAAGCTGCTTTCAGCCACTTTGGTTGTGGATGAATTTTTTTGAAAACTGCAAAATCCTACTTCTTCTAATTCTCTAACCAAGTAGTTTCCATCCGGTAGAACTTAAACATAAAAGTTGTGAATCTTTGAAATAGTGTTAACAACTTATCTAGGTCTCAGAAATGTTTGGAGACACTGAAAAATAATGAGAGTAATTTTTTAACTTCTTTCCTTAATGAAACACATTCTGATTTTATTGCAGGCTATACAACATCTGAAACACCCTTCTTCCTGAGTCTCATTCAGTGGCCAACATCATATGAATTGCAGAAAGTGAACAAGATCCAAATCCCTGTGGAAGCTGCTATAGTCCCGAGTAAATCATGTCAGTTTAATTTATATTACAGAAGAATACTGTGGTATCCTTTCCTTGTTTTGTGCCCACAAGGAAAATGCCTTTTGCATGTTGGATATGTACTATTTGATGTTTACCTCCATTTGAGAACAAATATAATAAGGTTACAATTTGATTAATTTTTGTAAATAATAAAGCAAAATTGTATTTGTTACAAGATGCAAAATTAAGCTAAGTGTAAGACATATTGCAATCTAGACACATCTATGATTGCATGCATCCATCAGGATTCATTTAAGCTATGTACAATGAAAATTTAATCTGTATTTTACTTGGTGGTTTGGGAAAAATAAAGTTTAATTTTTGGGCTCATTCTTGCATCTATTAGACATCTCAATGCTGGTTAGCCAGGACAAATTGTGAACCTTATTAAATGGTTTACATATTATACCTTTTAGTCACAATAACTAAATACATTTATTATGTGACAATGGACAAATCAACTAACCTTTCCATGTTCTGGTTACATCATCCATAAAATAAGAGTTTGAATTAATCTATAAAAGTAACAGTCTAGTAATTTCAGTCAGAACACAAAAGCAAACAGATATTTGGGATATAAAAAGGAAGATTTCAAAGAGTTAGGCTTTCTTTGGAAGGACAGTGAGGTATAATGGAAAGAGTGTGGATTTTGTAGCCTGACAGATAAGAATTTGATGCCCAAAGATGAAATTTACTAACTATATGATCTTGGTCTTACCTGTAAAATAAGGAAATATGCTACTTATCCTGCATTTCTGTTATAGCATTTTGAAAACAGGGTATATAAAGTGCTGACACCTAATAGATATTCAATAAATATAGTTACCTGGGGCACCACTTCATTCATTTTTACCACTTCATTTTCACCACTTCATTCATTTTCACCCATGGTAATAAAGTATTTTTTTCTCATAATAGTTCATAGATGCTGTAGGAGAAGAAGTGATGAGTATCAGTAAGAGAATGGGTTATGACTGTTCTAGATACAATTCTTATAAATTCTGAAAGACCCAAGAAAATGCCCGCTAAGCATGAGTAAACACACACAAGGGGATAATGATTGAGTCAGGATAATAGTCTTACAGCTGTGACTCCCCAGGGTTGGCTTTGACCCACCAGCTTTGAACACTTTAGATGAGATCCAAAAAGCAGAGGAGTAAAATGGGAAGAAGGGGGAAGACCTACAAATGTCTGGAAGACTAACAAAGGTCCTGGGAGCTCATCTGAGGCCATTTCTTTTGGATTAATATGAGTCGATAGGAATTTTTTTAAAAAAACTGTTTACACCATGCTCATGAATTCAAATTTCTATGGAATTTGCTACTAATATGATTGTGTTCTTTTCTAACAACAGGCCTTCCTAGATGTGCACAATGACCTATCGTTAAGAGGAAGAAGGAAAAGAAAAGTTGTATTTCTGATCTTGTTATTTTGTGCATTGAAACTGGCCATCTGAGGAGGAGCCAGTCACCTCTCATGCAGAGAAAAAGTCACCAAAGGCCTACAATTCTTTATAAGTTTGCTCTAGATGTTTCTTTAATTTGCATTTTATTTATTCATTAACCTTTACACCCTTCTTTCTGAACAGCCAATTTCACAGCATCACTAAGAGGTTTGTCAGGCAATTTAGACTCACCAAGGCCAAAAGAGGGCTTGATTTCCCCTCTCCACTAAACATTCCCCACAACTAGTCCTCTACACCTCACCACTCAAGGAAAACAATCCATAATTACTTCATTGCTCTCTTTCTCTCACACCCTACATCCAACCCAACAGGAAGCCCCACCCACACAATTTCTAAAACTTACCCTAAATCTTCCATGTCTTCCCATCTATACCATTTCTACCCTAATTCAAACCAATATCACATCATTCTGAGACTACAGAGC
Source organism: Choloepus didactylus (assembly GCF_015220235.1). Taxonomy (NCBI): domain Eukaryota; kingdom Metazoa; phylum Chordata; class Mammalia; order Pilosa; family Megalonychidae; genus Choloepus; species Choloepus didactylus. The sequence continues at coordinate 110,672,149 of NC_051309.1, read as the reverse complement.
TTCATACACCATGAGATGTGATCTTTTAAAATGTAAATTGGATCATGCTGCGCTTAGTTTAAAACATTCCAATAGCTTCCCATCAAAAGTAGATTAAAAATCAGACTTATTACCCCTGGTTACAAAGCTATATATCTGGCGCCTCCTAACTTCATCCCCCCATTCTCCTTCTCATCTACTAAGTTTCAGTGGCCTCTCTCACTCTCAAAAGTTTCAACCTCTTTTCTGCTTTAGGATTTTTCCACTAGCTCTTGACCTACCTTCAGGGCATCTTACACAAGGGCCCCTACAAAGAAAGACCCTATGCTTGGTTTAATGCTCTGATGTTGTCATCTTAAAACTTTTTAGTAAGTTTATCTTTGTACTGGTGTTTTATAAGTGCAGCCAGGTGGGGCAATGGCACATATACATGCAATATATGTATCAATCATTCCTTGCTGCCCAATTTACATAGACATTTGCAGTGCCCTGTGAGCACAGAATTCTGGTGACTATAATGCACCATAGTCTATGACTATGATGAATTATGATTCATCATAATTCAAAGTGAGTAAAAGGTAAGTATGACGTGATACATCTAGAACTGAGTATGCAGGGATGCTGACAGCCTCCAGAAGTCACATCTGCATTCAAACCAGAACTTACTTCAAACTCAGAAAGTGGGCAATGGCATTCTAAGAAACACGAACAACCAAAGGGCCCTACCATAACCTTTCTTACTCATACTACTGCCCAGGATTCGTTGAACACTTACAGTGAAAATGATGATGTAGAAAGAAAGGAAAAGATAAATCAATGCATAATTTCTCTTCCTTCAGTCTTTCCTTATTTAGCAGTAAGCTGAAGGTAGAAAGGGCTAATAGAATGTGCATATATCAAGAAGTGAAATAAAGAGTTGAGTCAACTTTTTGCGACATTTCCACTGTTCTGGTAAAATATGGAATACAAATGAATGTTCAAGCTACAAAATTAGAAATTGTGTAATTTCCATGATGACACATATGCGTCCGTTGCTCTTAAATTTGCCCTTAAAACTGACATTGCACAATATAAAACTGAATTATAAAAATTCATGCTGCTAATTTGAAATTTTAATTTTTGTTGTTTAAAACAATGTTAAATAGCAAATAAAAACAAGATAAAGACCATGAAAGAAGGGAAAAGCTTCATATTTTAGTACTTTTAATGGTATTTTTTCTTTCTGAACAAAGGGCTCTGCATCATTATGTTGCACTGTGTCCTACAAATTATGTAGCTGTCTCTGTCTTCATGGAGTACTCTTCCCTTGCCCCCAACTCCACAAACATGACACTTTCACGTAAATTCATGTCTCCAATCAAATATCAGCTTCTTTGAGAGGCTGCCCTTTGCCCACCATTCTAAATTATTCACCAGGTACTGCCTAGCAAACCATCTTATCTCAATACTCTGCATAAATTTACATATTCTTGTCTGTTCATTTCTACCTGTCTGTATTCTCTGACCATGCAAACAGAAGTTTGGCTTTCTTGTTCACCACTTACCCTTAGAGCTGAGAAGAAAGGCTGATGTTTATGAGGATTTCAATAAATATTTGTGGAATGAATGAATGAATAAAATGATCAGTGCAATATCTCATTTAAAATGAACACTTTTAACATTGTGGTATAATTAAAAAAAAACAGTGCTTTCACTATTTAAAAAATTTAGGTGAGACGAGACCAATAGATTATTGAATCATTGAGAACCACAGATAAATTTGGAAATAGGCAGCACTCAATTTTCAGCATATGGTTATACAGTGTGGCTATAAAAATAATCTTTGTTGCAACAATATTTTCCTGCCATCAGTCCACTACAAATTTTTAAAGAAACTATCATTTCCAAATGATCTTTTGTTTAAATACTCTCTATGAATAATGGTTACTAATATGTCTTGTATTTTTATTTTGTGTTTTAATAATTTCCTTATAAAACATTGAGGATAGGGAAGGTTGGTGGGCTTCATCTTGCATGTAATTTTGCTAGATAAGAAACAGTTGCTTAAAAGTTTGTGTTGAAAGGACTATCAATCTTTTGGCTTACTCCCTGGGAGTAAGATACCTAAATGGGAATGGTATAAAACCAAAATAATTTCAACTTTTCAGGCCTAGTATAAAGGCATACTTTTTTTTGTGCAACCAAGGCAACAATTTTGCCTTCAGCAACACTGAAAATAGCTGTAAATGATAATAAAAAATCAAAATTCTGCAGAACTTGAAACTATGTCACCTTGTGATTTGTTATGAAGGAGAATTTCTGTAGAGCCAAAAATATATAGTTATACCTAATCATTTTTAATACCAAATATATATTCATCTTTAATCAGATAGGAGGACTGATATTAAGTTGATATATTTGAGATATTTCAAATACAAACATAAAAACTAAATGAATAGGAACTGTATATTATAAAAAGAATCTGGTTGCCTTTTGTACTTTATACAATATAATCCAGTAAAAGTATTCCAAAATGCTCTGGCTGTTAAGACTTGTAACAAATTCTTTGCCATATCTGATTATATAGTCTACAACTATGATAGATCATAACTGCCTTTCATTTTCTTAGTCATCACCAAGTGCTCCATGGCAGTTATTTTGGAAGGAGCACATAAATCAGGCACATTGCAGATACTGCAAGGTGATAGTTATGATAGAATAACACGTTGTAAGTAATAAAATATCACAGGTAATGCCATAAAATGAGGATGTAAGGTTATACTACAAATAAATTCAACAATCTAGATTAAATGGACCGATTCCTTGAAAAGCACAAATTACCAAAACTTACCCAGTATGAAATACTTAAATAAGGTCTTAAAAATATTAAAGAAATTGAATCTGTAATCAAAAAGCTTCCAAAAAAGAAATTTCTGGGTCTTGATGACTTTACTGGAGAATTTTACAGTTAAAGAATTAGCGCCAATCCAACAGTCTATTCCAGAAAATAAAGAGAGTACATTTCCATGAGGACAGTATTACCATAAAACAAAACCAAATATATTACAAAAACAGAAAACTACAGGACAATGTCTCTCAGGAACTTAGAAATAAAAATCCCTAAGAAAATAGTAGCAAGTAGTATCCAGCAATATATAACAAGAATTAGACACCACAACCAAATGGATTTTATTCCTGGAATGCAAAACTTGCTCAATATTCAAAAATCAATCAGTATAATCCACCATATTAACAATTAAATAAGAAAAAATCATATGACCATAATAATCAATGTAGAAAAGACATTTTATAAAATTCAGCACCCATTTATAATAAAAATTATCTGAAAATGAGGAAAAGGGGACTTCCTCAACTTTATAAAGAACATCCACAAAAACTTTACCTCTCTGGATGGGTTTTGTATATTTTAAAAATATAAAATGATTTTTTTATAAAAACAAACTTACTGTCAATATCACATTTAATGGTGGAAGACCGAATGCTTTCCTGCTGAGATTAGTGTTCTAGTTTGCTAACGCTGCAGAATGCAAAACACCAGAGATGGATTGGCTTTTATAAAAAGGGGGTTTATTTGGCTACACAGTTACAGTCTTAAGGCCATAAAGTGTCCAAGGTAACACATCAGTAATCGGGTACCTTCACGAGAGGATGGCCAATGGTGTCTGGAAAACCTCTGTTAGCTGAGAAGGCATGTGGCTGGCATCTGCTCCAAGTTCTGGTTTCAAAATTGCTTTCTCCCAGGACGTTCCTCTCTAGCAAGCTTGCTCCTCTTCAAAATGTGTCTCACAGCTGCACTAAGTTCCTTCTCTTTGAGTCAGCTCATTTATATGGCTCCACTGATCAAGGCCCACCCTGAACGGGTGGAGCCATGCCTCCATGGAAATATCTCATCAGAGTCATCACCCACAGCTGGGTGGGGCACATTCCAAGCAAATCTAATCAGCACCAAAATGTCTGCCCCATAAGACTACATCAAAGATAATGGCATTTGGGGGACACAATACATTCAAACTGGTACAATTAGGAACAAGAAAAGAACATCTATGCTAGACTTGAGATGGTGGAGTAAGGGCGGTCCGGTTTTCAGTCTTTCCATGAAAACAACTATTAAACAGGCAGGAACTGTCTGAAACAACTATTTTGAAACTCCAGAGGCCAGAAGTACACTGTACAGCATCCAGGGAAGAGGCTGATAAATTACCCTAAAGAACTGTAAATTGCTCTCTCTGCACAGTGGCTGCTGGCACCCATCCCCCACTCTTGTGGCAGGCCTGGGCAAAGGTGGTTGCAGCTGTTGATTCAACCCTCTCTGGACAGGGGCAAAGATGGTGGAGATTTAATGATGCAGGGCTTCTTCAGGGCTGTGGGGGGAAAGTTACCTGAAGGGCTGCATTATCTGGGCAGGCCAGGAAAGCTCAGCTTTGGGGAACCACTGGGGAAGTTTTTGGTGCCCTTCCTGGCACTCTTTACAAGGCAACTTTGGAGCTGGTTGGTGCCCCCCTTGTAAGTCCCTGGCCCTGTTTAGGCTGGGAAAGTCCAAATTTGGAATGTCCTCCCTGGAATGATCTTCCTCCCAGAATTTGTCCTCGAGGCAAAAGCAGTATGACACAATAAAAGGAGAGTAAAAAAGCATAGAGGTGGACAGTCTGGGCAAAGGCCTGTGCCTTCAGATACCCGGGAGAGAGAAGTTTGTCCTTTAGGAAACAGAAGGGACAACCAAACTCCTGTAAAGAGGGGAACTACAAAACAACTAACAAGCAAAAGTCCAGGACAAGACAGAGGCCCAATAAGACAGGAAAAGCCCGCACCATGCATTTGCCTTGGGCAGACCTCCTGATAGGAGGGCTAAAGCTCAAGAAAATCTCTTTTCCTAGAAGCATCATTTCTTGATAAAAACACTTACAACATTAGGAATAGAAGGAAACTTCCTCAACATGATCAAAGGCATATTTTAAAAACCCACAGCTAACATTTTACTTAATGATGAATGACTGAAAGCTTTCCCTCTCAGATCAGGAACAAGTCAAGGATGCCCACTGTCACCACCATTATTCAGTGTTGTACTGTAAGTTCTTGCCAGAACAATTAGACAAGAAAAAGAAATAAAAGGTACCCAAATGGGAAAGGAAAAAGTAAAACTTTCCCTATTTGCAGATGATATGACCCTATTGACAGAAAATTCTGAAAAATCCACAAAAAAAGCTCCTAGAGTTAATAAATGAGTTCAGCAAAGTGGCAGGGTACAAGATTAATATATATAAGTAATGAACAATCAGAGCAAGAAATCAAGAAAAATATTCCATATACAATAGCAAATAAAAGAAATTAAAGACCTAAATGAATGGAAGAGCATTCTATGTTCATGGATTAGAAGACTAAATATCACTAAGATGTCAATACTATACAAAGCAATTTATAGATTCAATGCAATCTCAATCAAAATTCCAACAACCTTCTTTGCAGAAATGGAAAATCCAATCATCAAATTTATATGGAATGGTAAGGGGCCCCAAATAGCTAAAGCCATCTTGAAAAAGAAGAATGAAGCTGGAGGACTCACTCTTCCTGATCTTAAAACTTATTATGAAGGCACAGTAATCAAAACAGCATGGTACTGGCACAAAGACAGATATATATAGCAATGGAGTATAATTGAGAGCTCAGAAATCAACCCTCACAGCTATGGTCAACTGATTTTTGGCAAGGTGTTAAAGACTACTCCATCAGGAAAGAATAGACTTTTCAAAATTGGTGCTGGGAAAACTGGATCTCCATTTCTGAAAATACAAAGGAGGATCTTGACCTCACACCATATACAAAAATTAACTCAACATGGACCAAAGACCTAAATATAAAAGCTAAAACTATCAAATGCCTAGAAAAAAACTTAGGGAAAATCTTCAGGACCTTGTGTTAGGCAACTGTTTCTTGGACTTTACACCCAAAGCACAAACAACAAAAGAAAAAATGGATAAATGGGACCTCATCAAAGTAAAAAAAATTGTGCCTCAAAGGACTTTATCACAAAAGTGAAAAGACAACCTATTCAATGGGAGAAAATATTTGGAAACCACATATCCAATAAAGGATTAATAACTAGTATATATAAAGAAATCTTCAAATTAACAACAAAAAGGCAAACAATCCAATTAGAAAAAAGGGCAAAGTACTTGAACAGACATATCTCCAAAGAAGGTACACAAATGGCCAGAAAGCACATGAAAAGATGCTCAATATCATTTGCTATCAGGGAAATGCAAATCAAAACCACAATGAGATACCATTTCATACTTATGAAAATGATTGCTTTTAAAACATGGAAAATTACAAGTGTTGAAGAGGATGTGGACAAATGGGAACACCCATTACTGGTGGTAATGTAAAATGTTGCAGGCATAGTGGAAGACATTTTGGTGGTTCCTGAGAAAGCTAAGTACAGAACTACCAGATGACCTGGCACTCTCACTGCTAAGTATATGCCCCAAATAACTGAAGGCAGGTGCTCAAGCAAATATTTGCACACCAGTGTACATAGCAGCATTATTCACAAGTGACAAAAGATGGAAGCAACCTAAGTGTCCATCCACTGATGAATGCATAAATAAAATAAGGCATGTACATACAATGGAATATTATTCAGCCATAAAAAAGAATGAAGTCCTGATACATATGACAACATGGATAAACTGTGAAGACATCATATTGAGTGAAACAAGCCAGACACAAAAACACAAATATTGTATACTCTCACTGATTTGAAATAATTTGAACAGGCAAAGTCATACAGTCAGAATATAGGTCACCAGGAGATGGAGGGGGTGGTTGGGGAATGGGAAGTTAAAGCTTAAAATGTACCAGGTTCCTATTTGGAATGATGGAAATATTTTGGTAATGGATGGTTATAATGGTAGCACAGCATCATGAATGCAATTAACAGCACTGAAATATACATCTGAACATGAATAAAAGGGGAAATGTTAGATTGTATATATGGTAACATAATAAAAATTACAAAAAAAAAATCCATGGAATTACACTACACAAACACTGAACCCTAAGTTAAACCATGGACTTTAATTAACAATACAATTATAAAAATGTTCTATCATCAGTTGTAACAAATGTTCCACACCAATGCAAGGTGTTGGTGGTGGGGTGGTATATGAAATCCTTTATTTTATACATGATTGTTCTGTAAACCCACAACTCCTGTAATAAAGGGAAAAAAAACATAATTACCTCTATCACACACACACAGAAGAATATCCACTCTCGTCATTCTTAGCCAGGACAATAAGAAGTTCTAGCAACACAGTAAGACAAGAAAAGGAAATAAAAGGCACACAGATCAGAAAAGAAGAAAGAAAAACTATCCCTATTTGTAAATGACATAATAGTTTACAAAGAAAATCCCAAGACATCAACCAAAAACTTCCCAGAACTAATACATGAGTTCAACAAGGTTTCAGAATGCAAGATCCACATAAAAAATTAATGTTATTTCTATATACTGGTAACATATACATGAAATTCAATATTAAAAATATAATATCACTTTACAATTGCTCAGAAATGATGAAATGGTTACAGGTAAATCTAACAAAACATGTACAGGACTTGTACACTAAAAACTACAAAAATACCCATGTAAGAAATCGAAGATCAAATAAGTAGGAGACATATCCTGCTCATAGATAGATTCGAAGACTCAACATAGCAAAGATGTCAATTTACAATGATGGAATAGTTCCGTACCTTGGTTGTGGTAGTCTATACATGAAAATCCATGTGACAAAATGACATAAAACTATACACATATTTGGTTATACCAATGTCAGTTTCTTGGTTTTGATATTGTATAGTTTGCAAGATGAGATCAATGGAGAAAACTGGGAGAAGTGTACATGGGATCTCTTCATACCAATTTTGCAACTTCCTATGAATGCATAATTATTTTCAAATAAAAAGTTTTAAAAAATATATCATAGGTAACTATAATGTGTAAATTTTTGTTTCAATATAAAACACATAAAAAAGATATTTTCAACTTAGCACACAGATATCAAGTGTTTCTTTGATAAATTAGATACTTCCTATTTGCCTCCCATTTCCCTGTTCCTGAAACTCAGCATCAACTCCCTTCTACCTAACAAAAGCATGTACTTGGAAACAAGGCTGGGAAAGAGGAGAAGGCTGAAAAAGTAGTTGATGGATCCCTATAAGAAAGCATCCACTTACAGATCTTTCAATTACTCAAGTAACATTAAGCAATTTTGCCGCAGAATTTGGAAATCAACCATCTTTCAAATGTTTCTTCGTATATACTAGGTCTTTCAAGAAAGCAGCAGGAACGTAGTCAAACCAAGGCTTTACTGCCTGGACTTTACTGTAAAGTTTAATGTTTTCTCATTATCAAGCCAGATAATGCAACTAGTAGAGGAGCCCATTTGTGTGTTTAGTTTGAGCAATGATTTCCAATCTCAACTTCATTTTTTTGCTTCCAATTATTTTAGGAGATCATCAAATGTCACATTCTCAAACCAAAAATAATTTTAATTTACTTCATCATTTATGAATGACTGATATGTTTAGGATTTAGTATGAAGGAATGGCCATGGAGCATCGAAATTCCAAAAATATTGGTAATCCCTGAGATATACATAAGGCATATGTCATAATTCTGAGAAGAAATACCATGAGAAATACATAAAATTATTAGCCAGGATAAAGCCTATCACTAGCATTTTCTAAAGTATATATGTGTGTGTATATATACTTTATATACACACACATATATATTTACATTTCTAAACTTTTCTTTAAGAAAAATAAAAAAGATAAAGAGTTGCTCTCAGAAAGTGTTAGATTTGAAGCAAACATACATACACTGAGTTTATGAGTGAACAGTACTGAACATTATAATCTTAACTTACCTCTAGGGCCTTCTACGAGGCACTTTCAGATCCTCATTTGAATGTGTTTGAGGAAAAGGCCATCACTCCTAGCACATCATAATGAATTTAATAAGCTGCTGCATAGCATTTGGTTGTTCCGCTGTTCTCCATCCACTCAGAATTGACAGTTTTCATTGCAAAGACAAACAGTGAGTTCATTTCTAAGTCACTGGGTAGATGTAGTATTGGGAAGAATTAGACGTCTTAAAAATTAAGTGGAAAATTTTACAGACCTTTCTTGAATCAATCAGCAGAGGCTTTCTCTTTACATAATTTATTAGGAAAGATAGTATTTTAAAAATATATAAAGCATTAAGCTTGGCTGAACAAATTTTGCTATTGATTTATCCATTTACACACTTGTTACAAATGAAAATATAAAGTAATGCTTCTGTGATTATCAGCAAAAAATGCTGAATCACATATCATGGTATTTTCGAAGATGGTTTGAAGAGGCTGAAAGAAAGTGGTTCCTAAAGTAGTGTGTGGGTAAGTTATCATAATCTTCTAGGGGACTTTTAAATTCAGAGCCTCTCTCCTCCCCTCTCCAAAGGCACATTAGAATTTTTTTGGATGTTGTTCATTTTGAAGAAAACCTCTCCAGGAGATTCTGATTGCCCCTTCCCCTCTGCCCCTTCACTGAAGAAGTAATCCAGGATTCACTTCTAACTCTCAATTTTAGGAAACTAAATACTCTTCAAATCACTTAGTCCTCATGTCCACAAATTACTGCTGTACCTCTGAAATTCTTCAGCACTTGCAAAACATGCAGATCCCTGAGCCCCATCCCCAGATATGTTAGATCCTTTGCCTTGAGGAATCTGCATTTCAGCAAGTATTCACTCCAGATGGCTTGGGTGCAGCTGGTCTACAAGGTCACATTTTTATCATCACCAATCCCTGAGTTTCCAAATCTAGAAATCATCAGAATTACCCAGGTCATTTTAAAAAATACAAATTCCTGTGCTCCATAACCCAAAGAATTAAATTCTGTTAACCTGGTTGAGGGCAGAGAGGCTATGTTTGGCTGTTGTCTCCAAGTTCTCCAAGTCATTTTGATACGCAGGCAAGTGTGAGAAACTGCCTCGGGAACCCTAGTGAATCCAATAATGCCACTTAAGTTCTATTATATCCTCTATGTTTTCTTTAATATAAATTTGCTGAAAGAACATTTATCAAGTAACCACCCTGTCCCAGATGTGGAACTAGTGAGATACAGAGAGGAAAGAACGTGGTACAGCCCTGGAGACACTCAGAGAAGAGATGTTGTGCTTGTCCTCGAATAATTACAATAGAGAATGATTCTTTAATACAAATATTTTCAAGCTGCTAATTACAGTAACCCTCTGTGTGCAAAGATTTATCATGAAATATGGCCAATGGAATGGAAACTATTTAGAAAAACACTCCCTCTTTGACAAGGGTAAGAAAGACAGAGGGAACAATTATTGACTTTCTGCCATGTTATGAATTGTGCTAGGTGCCTTACCTACATCATTCCTCTTAATGCTTGCAACATCCCTTGAAATGGATATTATCATCCCTCTTTTACCAAACAGGAAACTGAAGCTCAGAAAAATTGAGTGACTTGACAAACACTATTCAGCTAGAAAAGTATGTTCTAGCCAGGATCTAAATCTGAATCTGTCTGACACCAAAGCCCATGCACTTTCCTCTCCACCTGGCTAATGTTTAGTGGGGGGTGATAATCTACTGTATGCCATATTCAGATGGTTCTTTGTTCCTGCTCTCCCTCCCCTGATTTGCTGATAGTATGTGCAAACTGGTTGCCCTTGCCTCTAAGAGAAAACGTGGAAATATTTAGAAAATATGTTATTTTAAATGATTCCAGCTAAAGATTTAGGGATAAAGAATGCTGAAACTATTGCTTAGAATGAGATTTGGGGAATATCTGTGAATTTCATTAAACTATGTTATTCCTAGTCCCTGAGCTGGTTCCTGTCTCCATGCCTTTTACCCTCTACTTTTTCCTATATAAGAATACCTTCTAAGCACAATATCCATATACTTCCATTGGGATAGAAAATGTGATGAGCAAAAATTTGTGTGTAGTTAAAACAAATATATATATTTGAGGGATTTATTTTATTCTCTCATTTAGTCAGCAGTTCTGGACATAGAGGATATGGCAGTTACCAAAAGCCTTTTCTCAAATGGCTTGTAGTCTGGAGTATAATGAAGAAATATTAAGTAAAATGAAAATATCTAGGTATACACACACATAGGAACAGAGCAAGAGTGAAAGAGAGATTAATAGTGCTGAAAGGTATCTTCTCAAATTTTTACAAAAGTTCTGTTAGTGTTGAGTGCTGTACTTATGTTTGATCAATTCTGGTTATAAATTAAGTAGGATGATCAAAATTGGTTGTAAAGTTAATAGATTGTATTTCATGTCTTCTCAAATTTAGTCAGAAAGCCAAGTAAATAGTTCCAAAGTATCTAAATAAAATATTGATTTAGTTGAGAGCAACAAAATTCAATTTCATTCAGCATAAGAAATGTTCTCAGTCACATGGAAAAAAATTCTATCTCCTGGGGCTCTCTCAAGAAAGAAAAAATATAATCCATTAATGCAGAGTTAATTGCAAATTTAATTCTCTTAGTGCTAGAGAAAGCAATTCTTGTCACTCTCAGCAAGGCGATAAGTTGGCTACTTTTCTGTTATTTTTATTATGATAATGCATTAGGTTTAATTATATTAGTTTAATACTTTAAAAAAAGAGTCTGGAGCAAAACTGCATAGCTTGGAAGAATTTCCATCAACTACAGAAGGGATGTTATTCAGCAGGTATTTTTCTTAGTATTCCTCCTTCTCTAAAACTCTGGTATAAGACAGAAATAAGTGTGTGAGAGAGAGAAAAAAGACTCAGAGAGAGAGTGAGAGAAAGAGAGCTATATAAAATGGTCTAATTGTCACTAAGTGCGCATCTTTACCTTGGTCAGTTGTAGCTGATGCTGACCATTTGGAATGAGATGGAACCAGCTTCCTCAGAAGTGTACCATGAAGCTGAATCACCAGACTTTTTCAATGTCTGCTTCTCCCCACATATAATAACCCATCCTATCTTTAGACTGAAAAGTAATAAGAATCCCTTTTATGACATTTTCTTCATTATTTATAACCACACAAAAGATTCCCTTGGTTTCTTCTTTTAAATCAAAACCTGGAAGCAAATTGGACAAGGATAGGGGGAGATTTTAAAAGCTAAAACCTTGGGAAGACAGGCCGGAAAACAGCAGACAGTAGGTTTGTGCACCTCATCCTAGGGGTCTTGGAGGAGATTTTTAAAATCCCAAATGATTTCTCATTTGCGCAATGTTCAAAAAAGACACAAGTAATTGCTTTACCTGTATTATGATGTAGAATGCATAGAATTATAGAAAAATAAAACTGGAAGTGACTTTATGGTCATCTAAAGCTTGGGACCATGTCTTCACACATAACTCTTAACTGAGGGATATGGTGGGAGCACCCTAGAGGATAAGCTCAGATAATGAAGACATAAGCTGGGAGGCATAGACTGTCAATAAAATAATAAGAAAAACATGCTATGTCCCTAGGTAATCACTTGCCTAAAGATCACAGACTGTAACAGTAAAGTCAGAAGAGGGAGGCATTGATATGCATAGCAGGATATGGGGGTTGATGGAGTACATTCTTCATAAAAGGTTAGTGAAATTCCCAAGTGCAAACTTAATTGGCATTATATCAGCTATCAACATCTTTTTTGTTGTTGTTTTTAAATAAATGAAGCAAACAATGCTCAGAATAGAATGGCTTGCTCAAAGGCACACAGCTGACTAGTGCTCGAACATGAATCTCTGAACACCCAGCCAAGACTCCTTCCACTACCTCATGCTACAGTGCCCAAATTTGATGGCTTTGATGTTGCTTTCATCTCTTCATCTCTTATCAAGAAGAATGGGAGATCTTGGCTCAGTAGGTACAGGTGATGTGTCATTTACCCCACTACCCTCATTAAAGAAGCAGGAGGGAAGCAGCTCTAGCCGAACCCAAACGCTATGGATTGAGAAAATGGACTTGCATTGGTATCTCTTTTCTCTTCTCTAGAAGTTCCTCAACCAGTGGTGTTTGCCAGGAAGATAGGGAAGCTCTCCAGGCCTTGGACACAACCTGCATACTCTTTTTCCTGATTGTAATACAAATTCAGAGTCTTCTACTCATCTGGGGAACATTTCTTGCCCTCCAGTCCCCTGAGACATCAGTAGGGAGGATTCTACAGTAAAGGATCCAGTTTGTGTCCAGCGCCTCTGTTACATATCTATTCTTTTGCATGTACTTAACTTAAACAATTTGGAGATTATCTGTTATGGTGATTTATTCATATTTAACAATTTCTAAACACCTTAAATAATCAAAAATTGACATTAGATTCCTTGATAAACATCAGATATCATTTAGGGATATAAGATTATTGCTATTAATGGTCAACTAGGTCTTTCTAAGTAGCAAAAACTCATTCCTATTAATTAAATAACACGTAGATATATATCTAGGAGACTTATAGGAGCACATGCAAATTATTTGATGATGCTGGTTTGTTATATTAGGAACTTGGGAAGGACTAGCAATCACCCTGTCACTAATACCAGGGTAATTATAGTGCTAGTTAGTGTAAAATTTGGAAAGATGGATTTACTCATACTGAGAAAATACATGATCTGAGATTTTATGTTGATATAATTATTCATCATATATCTTTATTCTAATATTCCTTATCTTATTTGAAACTGGAAATAATCCTCATAAATAGCAAAAGTAAATATAATTCTTTAAATTTTAAGCTTGAGGACTCTGGCTTAGAGAGGTTAAATGATCTGCTCAAGAGTTATAACTAACAATGAAAAAGCCAAGGCTAAAACTCAGAATATTTATTGTGGTCCAGTGGTCTCCCTAGAACAGTGGCCTCAAAACAAATGTATTCCATACTGGGGACCACAGTCCCCAGGACAACTGTGAAACACTTCAAATCCAAATGAGCACTGAGCATTTTGTGTCAAGTAAGTGAAAGTATTTGAAAAGTATAAATATAATTATTTAAGTATGTATTTAAATGTATATGATTGCTATGATTTCAAAATGCAAATTTATTTGAAAGCATCGCTAAATTATTGAATAGACTGCCTACATTTTGTGTTTTCTTAATAAATGCAAATATTCCATGGAAATCTTTGAAATTTAGAGATGTTAAAAATGGATCTTCTTGAAGAGTAGAGGTCAGATAATTTTCTTTATATCTATTCAGCACAAAGTTGCAGACCCATACAATGTTAAATATGGAATTATGTCACAGATACATTGCCACCTAAACTTTTTATGCTGCTGAATTTAAACCATCACAATAGGAAATGTGAATTCAATGTGACCCTAGAAAAAGTTTTTATCTAGCCACGGAAAAAGAGCTGCATAGACAATACCTTATTTTACCTTTCTTTTTAGTTCATGCCATTGTTTCTGGAGAATATGCTAGGTCTACAAAAGAGGGTAGCATGGAAGCATCAGGCAGAAGGAACATAGCCTCAAATACAAAAAATCGTTTATTGATACTTCCCAACATTTGCTGTCAGATTCCTCCTTCTCCAGAAGGAGGTATTTCATAGGACCTATATTTTTTTTTCTTGAATTGAATTATATAGTTCTAGAACAAATAGCCTCCCAAGCTGTGAGAAAATAAATTACTATTGTTTAAGCCAACCAGTCTGTGTTATTTGTTATAGCAGTCCTGGCAAACTAATACACATGGTTTGGCTCTTGCTTTCTTCTCTGTTCCATTTCTCTACAGATTCTAAAGCATCTGAAAGAGATAAAAACAAAACTAAACCTAGCTGAATCTTAACAGGGGATAAGTACAACAGAGCATGAGATTCCCCTACACCACTAAACCTGCCATCATTTTTGGTGATGCCAATAACCACAAAGTCATCAAGTACTGTAACTTCTCACACCATCCCATCTTCTTCTCTACCAACCCCTCCTTTGCCACATACTGTCATTGTCATCACCAAAAACTGTAGCTCCTCTAAGATCTCAATAGCAAGCCAACACTGATTACCATGTGCTATTTTCTTGCTTTTTCTAGAATCCTGGCTCTTATATTGATCCCTCTTATTCATTGACTCCATCAACTTTTTCCTGTCCATCTCATCCAGTTCTATGGTCTATGTCTGAGGTTCCTATGGGAGAACTTTCTTAAGATTCCTTGGATGTGTTTTTTTTCCCAGATGTGAAGGTCTATTAGACACTGGCTTAGTAAGACCCTTTAGCAAAGGATTTTACAGTCACACTCATGATTTGATATTTACTTCCAGGCCTCATTTGATTGGAGATTTTTTTACCAGCTGGAAGCCAAAGGATGGAAGCTCGTTTATTTTTCAACCCAGCAAGTCCTAGGCTGTCTATATTTCTGCCAGTTTCTCCTTGCAAACTGAGCAGTCCCTTGTAGCTTACCTCTCTTCTTGTATCTTTTCATAAACTACCAGGAGAGGCAAACTGACACATTCAACAGTCTGTCTAACAATCTCTTTTGCCAGATGCACAAGTTCTTGAGGTATATTTTCTATCTTCCAGGTTACCACAGGCAATAGTTATGCTAAATTTGTGGAATTATGTAGCACAGGTGCCCTTTCTCCAGCTTTAAATAGCAATTTCCTCAGCGCTCTTCCAGCCTCCTCTAATAGCCTGTGGTTTATTCTCTAGCACTGACCTACCATCTCTGCTCAAAGCCAATGCCACATATTTTAGTTTTATGTTACAGCTGTGATCTACCTCTAGGTACCAAATGTGGTATCAGTTAACTTTTAATGCATAAAAAATCACCCTTTTAAGACTTAGTGGCTTAAAATGATAGCAATGTTTTAGTTCTCATGATTCTTGGGTTCACTGGGAGGTTTTTCTTTGAGGCTCTCCTAGGCTGATTCACGTCGCTGCAGTAGGCTAGCAACTCACCTAGGATAGGAGGGGATTAGATGGCATTTCTCACATGCCTAGGAATTGATGCTGTCAGCTGGGCCACTTTCTTCACATGTTCTCTCATCATTTGGTAGGCTATCCTGCTTTTCCTTAGGTAGTGCAGGGAGCATTTCAAGAAGGTTAAGGCTGAAGTTGCAAGGCTTTTTGAGGCCTAGGCTCCACAACTCACACATTTTCATTTCTACCACTCCTATTGGTCCAAGCAAGCCACAAGGCTAATTCAGATTCACAATGTGCCAGTTTGGCTGTATTATGTCTCCCAAAATGCCATTATCTTTGATGCAGTCTTATGGGGGCAGATGTATTAGTGTTGATTATTTTGGAATTCTTTGACTGATTGTTTTCCTTGGAGATGTGACTCAATCAACTGTGAGTGAAATGTTTGATTGGATAATTTCCATGAAGGTGTTACCCCACCCACTCAGGGTGGGTGTTAATTGGATCACTGGGGTCATATAAAAGAGTTCACAGGCAGAAGGACCTCAGAGCAGCTAAGAGCGACATTTTGGAGAGCAGCTGAGAGTGACATTTTGGAGAGCAACTGAGAGTGACAGTTTGGAAAAGCTGCAGCTAAGAGAGGACAAAATGCCCCAAGAGCAACATTTGGAGAAAGCCATTTTGAAATGCAACCTGGGAGCAAGCAGATGTCAGCCACGGGCCTTCCCAGGTAGCAGAGGTTTTCCAGATGCAAGTGGCTTTTCTACAGTGAAGGTACCCTGTTGTTGATGCCTTACCTCGGACACTTCATGGCCTTAAAACTGTAACTTTGTAACCAAATAAACCCCCTTTATAAAAGCCAATCTGTTTCTGGTGTTTCTAATAATGGCAGTATTAGCAAACCAGAATGCACAATGTACAGAAATAGACTCTACTTCCTTATGGGAGGAGGTGCCAAAAAATTTACAGCCTTATTTAATCTACCACTCTCTAAATTGGACAATACAATAGAGACTCCAAGTTTAAAATAAGCAATGTCAGATATATGTCTGGACACATCCAGGTGGAGAAGTGCAGCATGCAGTTCAGAAGCAAAGTCAAGTCTGGATGGACATATCTTGAGAATTATCAGCTGATACATGATAGTTAAACCTAAGCCCTCAAAAGATCTGACTTAAATGCCCACACCTACACAACTTCTATTCCTAGTAGAAGGGAGGTCTGAGGAAGTTGCAGAGATTCAGGGAGTGGCTTATTCCCTGCTTTCTTTAGGCAAAGCTAAAGAACCATATTTATTTAAGCTATTCCCACTGTTGGCACCTACATTTCAAGTTGCATATCAAATATGATATACTTAAGTTTGTGATATACTGAACCTCAAAAAAGAGGATCCTGGATACTTTAGAAATCAGAACTAACTGCTTGTTTAAAATACTTAAAAATACTAGTTAAATATTAAACATGAAAAAGGTAAAATGAAGTTTACATTGGTTCTTTGCCTGTCCTTATGATATACACTACACTTTCCAATAATAGTAGTTAATCCTCCACCTAAATCTTTCAATTAAGCGTTATTGCAACCACATTATAGATAGGGGAAATGAGGTTAGGGAGAGTTATTTGACTTTTTAAAGGTCACAGTGTGTGAGAATCAATTATTTAAAATAATAGTATTAGCAAAACAACTTAATATTTCTAGAATTCTTCATAGTTTTTTAAAAATGTGTTTCAATGTTTATGTCTCATAGAACAAAAATTACTATATAATTTCTTAATACTTATTTGCCTTAATTGAAAGTTCACTCTCCCATCAACTCTTTTGCCTTGTCTTGCCTTCTTCCTTCATCTCTCTTCATGCATTACTGTCTTTTATAGTGGCCTTACAATTCCTTGATCTTCTCAAATACAGTATCTTTCAATTCTGCTTCACTTTAGGTCTTCATTCCTTTGGTCACTGAACATTTCTGTTGGAGATTGGTAGAGGTAAAGCAAACTGCTAAATGAGTCATCAAGCTCTCCATTCCCTTGTCACCTCTGGTCCTATGGCCCATATCTTTAAATAGACTCTTGTCTAACTATTACTTTCCTCATCCCTTGTCATTTCATTTCACACACATGTAAAAAATAATAATCTCAGCTGAATCAATCCAATGGCTCACTTACTCTTTCTAACCAGGGGTTATTTCTACCTCCTGCTGGAGGAAGAAAGATATAACCCTGCCAACTAGTTCCCTTACGGATTCATAGTCTCCTATATAAGCAAGTCCTTCAGGCTCCTCAGAAAAATCTTGTACGTGCCCTTATTTATCTCTTTCACTCCCTTCAACATGTTTTCCATTTATTCCCCAAATCTTCTACCCTTTTATTTCTTGTTTCTTCACCCACTTTGCAGAGAAAATAGTGATGCCCTACAATATCTCCTTGCTCCTCCATGTATCCTTTTTACCTCCTGCCTACCTCACCACCTACTCTTTAGACCTCTATCCTCATGTGCTATTGGATGTGGATTTCTCCTGTTGGAGGATAATCCCTCAGCTGGGCACTGAGTAGCATCTTCACCTCCATCACCGACATACTTAAATAAGCTTACGCCATTAATTTTTCCTCCTTTCTCCCAAACCTTTTCTGTCTCTCTTTCCCTTGGGCATATAAATTTTTTAGTCTCTCCTAAATATAAGGAAATCTCTCTCTGTTAAGTTATCTTTAGATTTCTCTGTATCTTTCACATCCCTTCAAAAACACTCTTTTGATAAAGTAGTCTAGAATTTCAATTTCCACGTTCTAACTCCACAATCACTGCTCAAACTATTATAATCTAGCTTTGATCTTCACCACATCAAACAAAACTGTTCATCAAGAATTCTTTGTTTCTTAATACAGTTGAATTTAGAGTAGCCTACTCCATGAGCTTCAGGTACAACATGGTAATCTCCCACCCCAAAATAGCTTAATCCAATATCGATCCTTGTAAAAAATTCTCAAAGTCAGGGGTGACATAATAAAACCCAGGCTGTAAAAATGTGTCCCAGAATCCATCTGGAACTGTTTTAGAGAACCAGGTGGCTTTTTAAAAAATTTTTAGCCTGGTCACAAAGTATTCTACTTGATCTATATCATTTATAGAGGTGTATCCAGAAGTGTTTGCTGTAGCATAAATGTTTTCTTTGACTAGGTAAGAAGAAATTAAAGGTTATGTGATTAGCTATAATAACTCTGAGTAATAAATTTAAATTTAAACAAGTTTGTTGGGGTTCCAGACAGAAGTTGTATCATTCATTACATCTGCTGAGTCAGAAACAAGTTTTGGACTATGTATTCCTAGTCTGTATTGCTCTACTGCGTGCAGAAGGAGTCAGTTATCCTTCCCAGGAGTTTTCCCAGATAGTGTCTGTTTTCATCCTTTTGGCGGTTTCTGGGTATTCTTTTCAGGGAAACGTGAGCCAATGGAGGCTGGTAATTTTAAACATTGGAAAGTTTCTAACAGTTCACTTTCAGTATTATACTGAATACACAGCGTAAGCTGGTGTGTAATGGGTGGGTTTAAGTTTGATGTCTACATATGAAGCCATAATTCAGTGGCACACAGGCTGTACTGGGTGTATGAATATCATTTAGCACAGAGAGTGAGCCAAGGATCAGCAGATTCCTTGCATGAAGTTAAAGAGTTTCTGCAAGACAAGTTGGAGTGCCTGTCAAGAGAATAAACTATTATAGCAAGCAAGGAAAACCCCACTATTAGTTCCCACTCTTGATGAGATAAATTTTACTGATAGCAAGCAAGCAAAACCCCACTATTAGTTCCCATTCTTGATGAGATAAATTTAACTGATAGTATTGTAATAACTTTAGCAGAAGCATTTTATGGACGTGAGATCAAATTTTTGTAAGATTGAAGAAGTAAACATAGTACCAGAAGGGACCTATAAAAGGGAATCTGCTTCTGAAGTATTTTTTAAAAAACATTATTACAATTACCCAGTAATGTTAAATCAAAGCAGTAGTTATGTTCTGAGGAAATTATACCAGGAAATTTTGTTATATTTTTTTCTTACATGTCAGAAGAGGGCATCAAAAGTAACAAGTTTAATACTTATAATTGTGCCTAAGAGTCACCCCAGGAGAACCTCTTTTGTTGCTCAGATGTGACCTCTCTCTCTAAGACACCTCTGCAGGTAAACTCACTGCCCTACCCTCTACCTGGGGCATGACTCCCAAGGGTGTAAATCTCCCTGACAACATGGGACATGACTCCCAGGGATGAGTCTGGCCCTAGCATTGTGGAATTGAGAAAGCCTTCTTGGACCAAAAGAGGGAAGGGAAATGAAACAAAATAGAATTTCAGTGGCTGAGAGATTTCAAATGGAGTTGAGAGGCCATTCTGGAGGTTATTCTTATGTGTTATATAGATATCCCTTTGTAGTTTTTAGTGTATTGGAATAGTCAGAAGGAAATACCTGAAACTGTTGAACTGCAACCCAGTAGATTTCTTAAAGATGATGTAGCTTATACAGTGTGACTGTGTGATTGTGAAAACCTTTTGACTCACACTCACATTATCCACTGTATGGACAGATGAGTAGAAAAACGGGGACAAAAATTAAATGACAGTGGGGGTTGGAGGGGATGGAATGTTTGACTGTTCTTTCTTACTTTAATTTTTATTCTTATTTTAATTTTTTTTGGAGTAAGGAAAACATTCAAACATTGACTGTGGTGATGAATGCACAACTGTATTATGGTACTGTGAACAATTATTGTACATTTTGGATGATTGTATTGTATGTGAATATATCTCAATTAAACAATGGAAGGAAAAAAGTAACATGTTGAAGATAAGGGAGATCATATTGAGGACTTTTAGTTAGTTACTAGAGGGTGACAAAAACACCAATATGAAAGACAAGCAGTTAAGAGAAAGAAAGAAAGTGCTGAAAAATCAGAAAATTAATTTTATTCCATTGTCTTTGCAGACACTTTCCACTTCAGTAGTCAGCAGTTTGCTCTGTTATTTTAGGCAGAAGTTGTTCCCTTGTGCAGTCAGTTGCTTTGGGAGAATTCCTAAGACTCTTCAGTTAAGGTATCCTGATAGAAGGGATATCAGTGGCCAGTAGGAATTGCTGTTTATTTTTTTTGTTTTTAATTGAGAAACATGAACCTAAGGATCAACACCATAGATTTCATTGTTGTGTCAGTTGGAAACAGCGCCAAAGTTTTTTGTTGTTGTTGAGACTTGTGGGAAGTTTTTCCTGATGCTTTTTTTCAGGATCCCAAATATCCAAGTTTCTGATCATGCAGAGGATACTCAGGGAGACATTTGAAAATACAGCTTGTATCATAAAACTGGAGGTATCATTTGATTCTCCTGCAGTAATTAGTCATATCAGTTTGTGATAGAGTGGAATCTAGGATTGGAACTAATTCTCCAATTTGTAAGGTAGTCTACTATTAATTCACAGGGAATAACTTGTGGGTCCAAGAGGGGATTCATCTTATCATCATCAAGGCTTTTGGCAATGCTTTGGGCATTGAAAGTTTAAGGTTTCTGACAGCTTTGACAATTATAGTTTTAGAATTCCTTTTGTTCTCTTTATTTTTCCTGAAGTCCAGGGTGATAAGGATAGTGGAGATTCTGAGCAAAAGGTAAAGGTTTACAGAGTTCTTTAATAGCAGTATTTGGAAAATAGATGTTCCTGTTACTGAAGAGAAAAGTTGGAATTCCTCAAGTCAGGAAAATAAGATCAAATGTTTTTTCTAACATCACAGCCATAGGTCTCCATCCAGGATAAACCTCAACCTACCCTAAAAATAAATAACAATAATCTGAACATACTCATAACTCATCTGGAGATATTCAAAATGGTCTTAAGGCTTGGGTTCTTGACCATGCCCTACCTTTCTAGGATCACCTAGTGTGCAGGTTTGGATGTATAATGTCCCCCAAAATGCCATGTTCTTTAATACAATCTTGTGGGGGCAGATGTATGAGTGTTGATTAGGTTGGATTCCTTTGACTGAGTGTTTCCATGGAGATGTAACTCAATCAACTGTAGGCGAGACCTTTGATCAGATTTTTCCATGGAGGTGTGGCCCCACCCATTCAATGTGGGTCTTGATTTAATCACTGGAGTACTTTAAAAGAGAGCCACACAGGCCCAGACACTTGCTGATGCTGATTCTTAGACATGCTTGGAGTTGCAGACCCCTGATGTTAGCTGCAACCAAGAAAGACATTTTGAAGATGGCCATTGAAAGGAGATTTTTGCTACTCCAGAGGTTGCCTGGGAGAAACTAAGAGAATACTCCAAGACACCTAGAGAGAAACATCCTGGGAGAAAGCCATTTTGGAACACAACCTAGGAGCAAAGGAGGAAGATGCCAGCCATGTGCCTTCCCAGACAACAGAGGTGTTCCAGAAGCCATTGGCCATTCTTCTGTGAAGGTACCCTATTGTTGATGCATTAGCTTGGAAATGTTTATGGCCTTAAGATTTTAACCTTGTAACCAAATAAACCCCCTTTATAAAAGCAATCCATTTCTGGTATTTTGCCTAACAGCAACATTAGCAAACCAGAACACCCAGATTGTGTCATTGGTAGGTAGGTTGTGCCATCTTCAATATAATACACTTAAAATTACTCCACAATTTTGGTTCAATATTGTGGCTAATTTATTTCTGCTACTGTGATTAATATCATGACATTTTTATGACAATCTCCTTAGGAAATAGCAAAGAAGCTCAAGTTTCTTTAATTTGCCATCCATTTCATAGGTGTCTCCATAGTGGTCAGGAAACATCTGTAACCAAAGGATTACGGTCATGGATTAACCCCAAATCATGTCCCTCTTATAAGTATAAAGATTTAGTGTTTCAACTTTTATAAGATAGCAGATCTGGACAATGACAAGTAATTTAGCCATTTGAATTTATTTGATTCTGTGATAAGCTTTTATTTTAAGAATGAATTCAAGTCTATGGTAACATAAACTACTTTGTAATTTTTAATTTTTCTTTTTAAGAATGAACCATTGGAGGATTTAAGTTTCTGAAAAATGAACTTAGTGAGTGAAAATTTAGAGAGTCTCAGATAGGGATCTGGATATTCTTTAGGGTTTTGGGGACTACTTTGACTTGGGTTTATCATACTGTGGTCATTTGACAAATATAGCTGAAACTTGCATAGGGGTAACCTCCATGAGAGCTTCTTGACTCTATTTGAATTCTCTTAGCCACTGTAACCTTATTTTTTTACCTTTTGTTACCACTTTTTGGTAAAAAAGGCATTCTCAACCCCTTGATGCCAGGGTCAGGCTCATTCCTGGAATCTGTGTCCTGCATCATCAGGGAGACATTCATCTGAGGCATCTTGTCCCACATTAGGGAGAGGGTGATGAATTTATTTGCAGAATTAGGCTTAGAGAGAGAAAGTCCACATTTCAGCAACAAGAGAGGTTCTCTGGAGGTGGCTTCTAGGCATAATTATAGGTGGGCTTAACCTCCCCTTTACAACCATAAGTCATCATCCCTTTTCAGCATAAACAAGTTAGGGTAGTCACTGCCTAGACATCCCTGAAGATTGGGGAAGTGATTTAACTAGAGGATTGGGTAGCAACAGACAAGATGGAATTTAACAAAGGATTATGAATAGTATACCTCTGTATAATTTTCTTTTTCTTAGTTGCTAGAGTATTAGAATAACTAGAAGGAAAGAATTGAAATGGTGGAGTGGTAACCCAAATCATTCTTTGAAATTTGTTCTATAGCTACTTGTTAAATTGTAATTTGAAAGTGTATGTATGTATGTGTATATATATATATTTCACAATAAAGAAATAACTGAAACTGTGGTACTGTAACTCATAATATTTTTGGAAATTTCCTATATATATAACTACTTGTTAAAGCATACTTTGAAAGATATTACCTTTTTGCATGTATGTTATATTCACAATAAGGAAATAACTGAGACTATGGAATTGTAACCCATAACATTGTTTGAATTTTTGTTCTCTAACAACTTGTTAAATTGCACTTGGAAATTTATCACTTATGTGTATATATATTCTACAATAAAAATATATATAAAAAAGAAAGAACCATTAACAAATATCAGTAAATAGGGTCATCCAGGGGAGATTCTGACTATAGGTCTGTGTGGAGCATGGCTGGTTCCTTTAGAGAGGTTAAATGATCATGGAATTCTCCCTTTCAAGTAAAGGAAGGAGATAGCTAGCTTTAGATTATTGCAGTCATGGAAAGTTACAATGTGAACAGGGAAAGCATTTCATAGGAGGTGAGGCAACAAGTCCAAAAGTGCTCAGATTACTTTGTTGTTAGAAGAGTTTGTATAGCATGGGGAACCAGTAAGCTTGGTGGACACCTTAGAACTCAGTTAACTGAAGTTTTCACAATTTTTGCTATTGCTGCTATCACTCACAGACAACATGAATATATGTCTTGGCTGCTGAACTAAAACATTGAAATAAGCAATAGGCCTCTGACAGGTATTGAGTCATACCCCTAGTGCTTGCTTAGACTTTAAATGAAGATAAAGAGAAAAAAGTTTTGTGAATCTAGAATTCTGGAAGTATCTTTCTTTTGTGACAGTTTTGTACCAGTCTTTGTGCTGAAACAAGAGTATGCTTTTTTTTAAGTTCAAAAGTATTAAATCATTAAAAGATATTCATATTTATACATTTACTAGGAAGATAAACTATCTTTGATTTCTTGGGGTTTTTTCTTAATATATATTAAGTAATTGTATTTATGTGGAATATATCTCAATAAAATTTCATTTAAAATATATGTATATTAAGTTTGGTAGATCAAAGACTTCATAAGAGTTTTTAATAAATTAAAATTTGGAGAATTTTTAAGCAAACAAAATTATTCCTATTGCCCTTTGTTTTATAGGCTGAAGGGGGAAACTTTGTCCTAACTAATGGCCATTTCTAGAAAACCGAAGATGGTTCAGGGATAAAAGATATCGTAATAGTTTTGTTTTACTGAATTTCGTGTCTGAATTTGGGAAAGGTTAATCAGGAATAGTTGTTAAAGATAAATTATTAGACATAAGTATTGAAGGACAAGAAATAATTACAGGCATTTTTAAACACACATGAAATATAATGAAAAAACACACAATGGTTTTTAGGAACTTAATTTGTTTTGAAAAGGAAGAAATCTTGAAAAATTATTCCAGGGTGTCAAGTAGCACCAAGAGCTAATAGGATATGTGACAAAAAGAACCTCTATCAATCTCAGCATAAAATACTGACTTTTAAGTTTAAAAAAAACTTCAAATTTTACTTGCACTCCTTTGAAACATTTTCATGTATCAATTTGGAGTAAAGTATTATTATTATTCCTTTATATTTACATTTTTAGGCATATACAAATATATAAATATACAAATAATTAATAACACATAGCCTTTAAGTATAGTATTAAAATACAATTAGCTCATAATTGTATAGTAAAGCAATGTACATATAATATTAAACTTATCATCTGAATAAACTCTTACAATGTTCTTAATAAACAGTGTCATATCCGTTCTCTCATATGCATGTTAGTATTTCTCTGTAACCTTTGCACTTGTATAATTAATCATTTGTGTTAATTATTATCTGCAATCAAAGTAACCAACTTTTCCTTTCCTTAGACCTGAAAGAAAATTAGAGGAAAGAAAACAAAGAATTGTGTAGCTATGGTTTCTTCATGAGCACTTATTTCAAACCAATGTATCAAATTTGAGGAAGGAAAATGCATTTATATAAATATGTATATATAATATCATTCAAAGGCATTTTATATTCTGCTAATCTATTGCCATTTTAGGAAATAAGGGCAAATTAAAATTTTATTTAGTGACCACTGTTTTTTTACCTGTTTCTATTTTAAAACTGGACAGGCATTATAGATGTTTAGCTAATTAATGCTTATTAATTAACTTAAATGTTTGCTAGGTCTCAATGTTAGTTAAGAATCTGGAAATTACAATTAAACTAAGAAAATGATTTGCAGCATTGCAACAATTTCATAAAATTAAGCCTATTATAAAGGCATTTGTTGTTATCATTGCATTTAGTTGAGTACAGTTTCATTCATACAATTTTTAATTTTAAAGAAGTTTTGGGAGCAGTGGTAAAAACTAATAAAATCAATGTATCGAATTTAGAAGAAATTTAACCCTGGTCTTGTACAAACCAAAATATTGCTTTAATATTGTTTTTATATGGTGAGCTAACGTTTTTAAACTTTTTCTCATAGTAACATACATACAACTTGAAATTTTGCATTTTAACCACTTTCAGTGTACAATTCAGTAGTATTAATTTTAGTCATGATATTGTGCTACCATCACCAATATTCATTACTCCAACTTTTTCATCACTTCAGACAAAAACTCTGCACCCACGAAATAATAACTTCCTCTTCCTCTCCCCCACTCCCAGCTCCTGTAGTAACCTCCTATAGTTACTATCTCTCTTTACAAAATT
Organism: Choloepus didactylus; assembly: GCF_015220235.1. Lineage (NCBI taxonomy): Eukaryota > Metazoa > Chordata > Mammalia > Pilosa > Megalonychidae > Choloepus > Choloepus didactylus. The sequence continues at coordinate 110,645,767 of NC_051309.1, read as the reverse complement.
TGCTTCTTCTAGGTATTTCATATAAGTGAGATCATACAATATTTGTGCTTTTCTGTCTGGCTTATTTCATTTAACATGATGTCTTCAAGGTTCATCCATGTTGTACCATGCATTAGAAATCCACTCCTTTTACATCTAAATAATATTCCATTGTGTGTATATACCACATTTTGTTTACCCATTCATCTGTTAATGGACACTTGGGTTGCTTCCACCTTTTGGCTAATTGTGAATAATGCTGCTATAAAAAATTGGTGTACAAATATCTGTTCAAGTCCCTGTTTTCAATTCTTTTGGTTACATAACAAGAGGTGAGATTTCCAGGTCTTATGGTAATTCTATTTTCAACTTTCTGAAGAAACAACAAACTGATTACCACAGTGGCTGCACCACTTTAAAATGCCACCAGCAAGATGTAACTTTTCCTATTTCTCCACATCCTCTCCAACACTTATTTTATTTATTTTTTATTCTTTTCCATAATAGCCATCATAGTGGGTATGAAGTGGTAACTCATTGTGGTTTTGGTTTGCATTTCCCTGATGACCAGTGATATAGAATGTCTTTGCATGTGTTTATTGGCAATTTGTATATCTTCTTTGGAGAAATGTTTATTCAAGTCCTTTTGCCCATTTTTAATTGGGTTATTTGTTTCTTTTTATTGTTGAGTTCTATCAGTTCTTTATATATTCTGGGTATCAAACTCTTATCACATTTATGGTTAGCAATTATTTTCTCCCATTCTGTACATTGTCTTTTAATTTTCTTGATAGTGTCCTTTAACATACATTTTTTTTTTAATTTTGAAGAAATACATTTTATCTCTTGTTTCTTTTGTTGCTTATGTTTTTGGCATCATATCTGAGAAAGCACTATATATATATAAATATAGGATCCCCCTATATTTTCTTCTGGGAGTTTTATGGTTTTAGATCTTAAGTTTATGACCTTGATCCATTTTGAGTTAATTTTTGTATATGACGTGAGATAGGGGTCCAACTTCATTCTTTGCAAGAGGATATCCAGTTTTCCCAACACCGCTTGTTGAAGAAAGCATTATTTCCACTATTAATGTACTTTACACCCTCATCAAAAATCAGTTTCCCATAGATGTATGAGATGGTGAACTAACTTTTAAAGATGGAATTATGCCAGAACTTCTTTGACCTTGGGAATGAAAATTTTAATTATCGCTCCATAATTATAGTAACAAAGGCTGTAATGTAATTATACTTTTCAGTATCCACAAAAAAAAAAAAACCCCAACAAAGTTCAATGACTTTTTCTTTCTTTATTGTAGAGATTTTTTACCATCTGTACTAGATAGTCCTAGAGTACACATATAACTGAATGATTTTTTTCTTTGTTAATCTTTAAATCTTGAGAGAAAGAAAAAAATGAAAAGACACAGAAAAAGTGAGAAGGATCTAGTTTCAGACAAACATGAAATTATCAGTGTAAAAGGCTAATTATGTTTTCTCTACAAGGAAATAGAGGAAAGGTTACACATAAATATTTTGGCATATATATACAAGTATATCTGGTTAAGAAGTAATTTGGGCACTTGACAATTATATCAAGCAGAACAATTAATAAGCCAGCATTTATTAATTCCTTAAATACAGAAACAAGGCAGTAGATATCTCCTATACTAAACAAAATGAGCTCTCTTGCAACACGAGACAATTGTTCTCCTTATAGTGTTTCTTTGCATTCTGTTATAGATACTGGACCCTGCAATTTCAAACTTTCCTTGATGAAGTTGTGCCAGTTAGAGAAATAAGCATACAAATTAGCATCATAGTGCTAAAACACAAAGCAAATGTTTATCCAGGAAAAGGCAAAGTTTTAGATTGAGAAGACCCTATAAGAACAGAAACAACCGGCAAGGATATTGCTTGTTGAGTAACTGCATTTCTAGACCTTGCCCAGAGGCTACTTCTCACCAATCCAAGGCAGGACAAGACCTCTTGATTCTGGGCAGATGATACTAAACAAGGTAATTTTCAGGAAACAAAGACAAGATTGAGGAAGAAGTCCATTCCATGTTTCTCACATTATCTGGCAGCACCTCGGCCAGAAAGATTCTTAATCTGTTGAAATATACAAAATCTTCATTCCTATGTGTATTAGTCAGAGCTCTCTAGGGAAACAGAACCAACAGGAGATATCTGCAAATATTATGAGATCTTTATAAGAACTGCCTCACATGACTGTGGGGATGGGCAAGCCAAATTTCATAGAGCAGGCCATAAGCTGGGAACTCCAATGAAGGTCTTTGATGAGTTCTTCAGGAAAAGCAAGCTGGCTAAAGTAGAAATTAAAAATTCTCTCTTCTGACTGCTGAAATCATCACTTCTCCTTTTAAGGCTTCACCTGATTGGATGAGAATTCTCTCATTTTGAAGACAATCTCCTGAGTTGATTGTAGATGTAATCAGCCATAGATGCAATCAATTTACTGATGATTTAAGTCCATGAAATATCTTCACAGTAACATTCAAAACAGTGCTTGCTGACAAAACAACTGGACACCATAACCTGTCCAGGTTTACATATGAACTTAACAATCACACTGTGGGATCTGAGTCCTTAGAGAGTGTAGGTATTTTGTTTTTAAATGTTCCATTGACCAAGACTGTTGGGCAAGAGGGTATTAAGAATCACCCAAGGGAATCCCCTAGGTTTAAGACACAGTCTCCTTGCTCCAGTTGGATAGGAGATACCCATATTTTTTTCCTGGCAATCAGGATGAATCACCTTTGCCAGGGCACTGGCCCTAATCTACTTTGTAGGTCAGTGGCATAAGGAAACAAAATGGCCAGTAGATTATCTCAGCTTCCAACTTATCAGAAACATGTTTGTGTTTCCTGATACAAACATTACTCCCTTGTGTACTAGGAGACACTGACTTCAAGACACAGGGACAGAAAGATGTAGTGGTAAGAGGGATCACTCCCACGTTCACCCTTTGGTTCCCAGATCCATACATTATGACTATGGGGAAGACAGTAATCTATATATTCCATTTAGTAGGATACAACCCCAATCTTGAAGGGAATTGTGTACTAGTGGCATTGTAACTGAGTCTTTAGCAAGATAGTTTATTATACTATCAAGCCAACGTCTCCTGAGTGACATGGTATGCAGTAATTTTGAAGGTTAAGCCTATTGGCACATTTTCTTTGACTTAAAAAGTGCCTCTGGTTGAAGGTGATATTGATGGTTAAGGCTTTTTTGTGAATACATAGATGGCACTGCTGATCAAATTGCTGCAAAAAGGGAAGGCAAACCTATCCCCATAATATTAATCTATTCTTGTGAGTAAAAACTATCATCCCTTGATGATGTGAGTGGTCCATATAGATAACTGTTTCCCTTTGAGGATAATGCCATATTACAAACTCAGCATGAGGCCCTGCTAATAGCAAATTGGGCACGTAGCAGTAAAAGTAAAAAATCAGCCTTGGTGTGGTGAAAAACATATTGCTGAGGTATGTTTACCTTCCAAAATCCTCAGAATCCCACCAAATATTGCTGGAAAAGTCACAGTGACACAATCAGTGGCCATCTCCTAGCCCTCAGCTACCCTCAGCCTCCTCTTTTATTGGGCTGTTTCCATTCCACAACCTGGGGGAGATGTTAATAATAAAATGATTCCAACCCAACTCTAAACCCAGGAAGCAAGAACAAACAGCCCCAGGAATTCCCAGTGGCAGGGCCCCTCCCTCCAAGGTGGATAAATATCACACTCAAATCTCTCTTCTCTAATATGAAGTGGAGGTTACAGAGCTGTCAGCTACTGACACTGAACTGAGTAATTATGGCCACCCTAGTATACTGGCCACCATGGGGTCTCTTCCCCTGCTCCTTTGGACCCTTTGTGCTATGTAAGTAATAAAGTGGTCATTTGATGACATTTCTGTTGTGCCCTGATCCTGTGTTCCCATGACACACCATGTAAGAACTCACTCCACAAGTATATTCTTTTTGTGATGGGCAATGAAAAGTGCTGCTTATCTCTTAGAAGGGATATCTAAACATTCCCCAAATCATGGATTCAGAGAGAGTTCACTAATGTGGCAAGCCTCCAAAATTTCTTCCGTATTCTGGCTCACATATATCTTACTAAGTTTTCTTGCTACTTCTTGTTTAGCAAATTAAATTAGCATAATACCATCACTATCATAGATCAGTAAGACATTCTGTGACATTATGATAGTAGGAGGGTAAACATAATCCTAGGGCAAAGCAGTAAGACCATACTGTTGTTCCTGCCATAAAATTAAAATTACTTCTGATTTTCCTTACTGATTGAAATGGAAAAGAAGGAGCTGTGTGGGTCAATAGCTGCAAGAGGCTATGTTTATTTGCTGCAGTAAACATAGCACATTTGTAATAGCTGCTGCAATCAATATCACCACTAAATAAGTTTGGGATAAGTAGTGGTCATTTTCCACAACCTATCTCACCTTGGCACTAGCCAAATAGGCAAGTTAAATAAGACATGGTAGGAATCACCACCACTATATCTCTCAACTGCTTGATGGCAACATCAATCTCTGCAATTCCTCAAAGGATTAGGTTGTGTTTTTGGTTTATTATCTTTGCTGAACTGAAAGAGTCTGTTTCAGGGACTTATTGGTCCTTCCAACTAGCCCTGATTCCATGGATCAGAGGTTTCATTAGTTCAAATATGTCTATTCTCACCATGCATTCTGGAACTGGAGGAATAATTACTGGATCCACTGTTTTCTGGACTTAGGCCAAGACCATCACATGGCAAACATAATCTCTTATTCTGACCTGGGAAACATGATGATGTTTCAGATCTCCAGGAATCTGTGTAAGTTCCTAAATAATATCTAACAATACTCAGAGGTCTTGGATTTTCCTCCCTAAGGAAACAATCACTCTGGAAAATGGTAACAGGTCCCTTTGTGGAAGGCTTGAAGGAAGTTACATAATACTGTCAATACTAAAGTGTTAGTCTCCCATAGCTTCATGAATGTTGTCAGAAGACATGAAACTATCATGTTAAAGACAAAGGACTTTTTTACTCAGAGAACAGCAGGCAGCAAGAGCATCTGGTTTGCATAAGTTATCCCTTGCTTCCCAAGTCTCACTGACATGTTTCATGGGGCCAACATAGATGCCACATACACAGTGATTTTGTGTCATGGCTAAGAAATCTCAAACTTAGAAAACCCCAGTCTTCTAATTTTAATCAATCTCCAAACTGAGAAGCTGGCACCCCTCCCACACTGGCATGGCAGGCCAAGTTGGAACACTCTCCTATGGGAAAAAGAAGCAATCTCTGCTGGAAGCAAAGGAAGGTAACTCAATCAAGCTTCAATTGCAGTTTTAATTAATGAATTTGGACTACTGAATAAAAGCTACACACACAGGTAAACCCAGGACAACCAGGAAAGAAACCCTGAGGTCTCTCCTGGCAGAGTGGAAGTGGGGCTGACAGAAATAAATAAATAAATGAAATCAGAGGCTTTTGGAGTTGGCTGAGCTCAGAATACTGGAAAAGAGCTGTGTCCCAAGAAAAGCAGCACATAAAACCAGTACCAACTCTGGTTGACTGGCAAAGCTGGGAGGCTAAGGACTGGCTCTGGAAAGGGGATTTCTTTCTTCTTCTTTTTTTCTCTCATTCTAAATAGCTCATTAGAGAAAGTCTCAGGCATATTCACTTGTCAGTGCTGACCCAGGCAAGGGTGGAGTCAAGATAGTTAGAGAGACAAAGAAAGAAGTCAAGTGAAGGAGATAATTCCCTAAAGGGCTTATCTTCCCTAAGAAAAGGGGGGATGGAGCCCAGCTCAAGAGGCTGCCCTCCCTCAAAGAATTTAGTCTCCAGGGCCTGGGGAGGAGGGGGACAAACTAGAAACAGCTAAAGCTTGACTTCTGACTTACCCTCGGTCCCAGGGAGGGACAGGGTCTGCTAAGAATTAAAGATCCAGAAATGGATAGCACAATACTTTGTGATGGTAGCACAATATTTTAAGTATTCTGAACAAAGACAAATGAGATTACAGTTGAAAGAGGAAGTCTAGGGGCATGTATGACACCAGAAGAAAAGACAGACTATAAAGACTGGGATTGTATAACTTAGCGAAACCTAGAGTGAACAATGATGGTGATTAAATATTCAAATATAAGAATATTTTTACATGAGGGAGAACAAATGAATGCCAACATTGCAAGGTGTTAAAAACTGGATAGTATGGGGGGGAATACAATCAATGCAAACTAGAGTCTATAGTCAGTAGTAACACTGTAAGATGCTTCCACTAATTGTAACAAAGACAATATACCAAAGCTAAATGTCTATAAGAAAAGGATATAAGGGAGTGGAATGGGATTCTCGGCATTGTTGTTATCTGATCTTTTCATTGTATTTTATCTTATATTTTCCCTTCTATCTTTTATTTTTTATTCTTCATTTTTTTATCCTCCTCCTCTTTCTTTGTGGAAGAAATGGAAATATCCTCATATGGATTGTGGTGGTGAATGCATAACTATGTGATTATACTGGGAAACATTGATTGTTTACTTAGGATGGATTGTATGGTATGTGAATAAATGTGTTTAAAAAATAAATAGAGGGATACAAGTGCTGGAGAAAATGTAGAGAGAGGTATGTACCTATTCCCTTTTGGTGGTGAAGAAGAAAGGTGCAGTCCACCTGCAAGGCAGTGCAGTGGTTCCACAGGAAGCTAAGAATGGGGTTGCCATATGGTCCTGCAACCCTGTCATTGGGTACATACTTGGAAGAACTGAGAGCAGGGACATGAATGGATATTTCCATGCTGGGGTTTATGGTGCAGTATTCACAATTTTCAATGGATGGTGGTGGCCTAAGGGTACATCAGCTGATAAATGGAATAGTGAACTGTGGTGTATACATACAATGGAATACTTAATAGCAGCAAGAAGGAATGAAGTTGTGAGGTATGCAACTAGGGGAATAGACTTTGAGGACAGTATGTTGAGTGAAATAAGCCAGAATTGAAAAGACAAACAGTTTAATGCTCCACTAATATGGACTAACTATAATGTGCAAACTCTGAGAACTGAATCTGAGGGCATAGATTATCAAGGGAAGCCTTATTGTAAAGGCTCCTAGATTATAAGCTCTCACAGCAGTCACATCCATTCACTAGTTGTAATGGTTAATTCTAAATTCTAAGATGCTGGATGCTGAGCTGTTTCTGTATAATGTGGTCAGTTCCTGGAACTTGGTGTATCTGTGTGACACCTGAGACTCAGAGCCAGAGTTTGGCAGCTATGAATGTCAGCCTTACCCCACACAGCAACTGTTAAAAAAGCTGAAAAAGAAATACAGACTTCAGTTTAAGATATGAATGAAATGAACTTGGTTGAGACTAAGGTAAATCAGACTAAAGGGTAAAGGATGATACTAACTATGTTTTAAAACTTCAACCTCCATGTGAGACCAAAGGCAGAGATGTTTATTTGGTGCAAAAATCTATATTTTCTGTAGCACACTATATAATTTAATTTGCATGGTCAGTTTATTCAAACACCATAATTGCATGGAATCTTGAATATGGAGTGAGATCTGGTTGGTTTATACAGATTAGCAAGAAACCCTCATACATCCTAGAGTAATGTGGCCAGAGAATAAGCATTATTTTCAAAGCCCCCTTGAGGGACTGCAGGAAAATGTGGAAATGTTAAACTTCCCCATCTGGGGAATTTCTGATATTCTTGCAAGCATTGGGGACTACCAGTTTAGTAAGCTGAGCCTTTGATCTTGGGGTTGGACCTTATGAAAATTGTTACTGTAAAGGAGAGGCTAAGCCTGTTTATAATTGTACCTAAGGGTCATGCCCAGAGAACCCCTTTTGTTGCTCAGATGTGACTTCTCTCTAAGCCAACTCTGCAGGTGAACTCACTGCCCACCCCCATACATGGGACATGACTCCCCAGGGTTGTAAATCTCCTTGGCAAAGTGGGACATGACTCCCAGTGATGAGCCTAGTCCTGGCATTGTAGGATTGAGGAAGCGTTATGGGCAAAAGGAGGAAGAGAAGTGAAACAAAATAAAATTTCAGTGGCTGAGAGATTTCAAAAGGAATCAAGAGGTCATTCTGGAGGTTGTTCTTATGCATATATCTATCTATCTATCTATCTATCTATATATATATATATCTATATCTATATATCTATATCTATATATCTATATATATATATATCTATATATATATATATCTATATATATATACCTTTTTAGATTTTAGTGTTAGAATGGCTAGAAGGAAATACCTGAAACTGTTGAAATGTATCTCAGTATCCTTGATTCTTAAAGATGATAGCATTCACTTTATAGCTTATGTGTTGTGACCATGTGATTGCGAAAACCTTGTGGTGCACACTGCCTTAATCCAGTATATGGACAGATGTACAGAAAAATGGTGACAAAAAGTAAATGAATAGTAGAGGGGAGGTGAGGCATTAGGTGTTTTCTGTGTTCTTTTTTACTTTTATTTTTATTTTTTTGGAGTAATGAAAAGGTTAAAAAGTTGATTGTGGTGATGAATGCACAGTTATATGGTCATACTGTGAACAATTGATTGTCCACTTTAGATGATTGTGTGTTATGAATATATCTCAATAAAATTGCATTAAAACTTAAAGCAGGGGAAACATAAGATGGTGGCTAGGTGAGACAGGGCAAAAAAACACCTCCATGAAAAATACTAGATAAAAACCAGAAAGTGACCCAGAACACCAGTTCCAGCAATGCACCAGCCAGACAAGGTCTGCTAAATCCACAGGGACTGTGAACTCGGTGAAACTGGGAGTCTGCTTTCTGAAATGAGTGAGTGAGCCAGCTGCAAGTCCAGCAGCTTCACTGTGGTGTGGGGGAATGGTAGGTTGGCATTTGGAGATGGACTAGTTCTTTTAAAAAAACAAAAAAACATGGGAGCAGCTGCAGATACAATGGGGAGAACCGAGCAGTGAAGCACAGCAGGAATGGGCTGGGCCAATGCCTTGGTGTTTGGTGTGGAGGATAGCCCTTCCCACACCTGCTGCTGATTGTCTCAGGGCCAGGGGAGCAGAGGGGAGCCAAAAGGAGAAAGAAACCACACCCCTTGTAGCCATCTCCCTGGTGGACTGGGGACACCCCTGCCCAGGGCTGGACCACAGCCCAGAGCTGCACCAAGAAAGCCAGTGTGATGGGGAGTCTTTCCCACAGTACCATGCACATGCCACAGTATTGGCCATAGACAGTGGCCTTTAGTGCACCCACAGCTAATTGTCCAGGAGCTGGGAAGGTGGAGCTGTGTGAAATGGGGAAAATTAACATGTCCCATTCAACCATCTCTAAAGCAGGCTGGGAATGCCCCTGCATGGCCCAGTGGCCCAGGGCTTCCCTGGCAGGCCAGCACACAGTTGTGATGTGGCACAACCTTCCCTCAGCAGAGGTCCTGGAAGAGCACGGCTGAAAAGGGGGACCCACTCGGAAACCCCAGGGACACTACACCAATACCAAGGACTTGTGGGTCAGCGGCAGAGACAATCTGTGGCAAGACTGAAATGAAGGCTTAGGCTCTTGCAACAGCCTTAAATCTCCAGGAACACATGGGAGGTTTAATTATTAAAGCTGCCTTGCCTCCCTAATCACACAAAAACGTGCCCCACATTCAAGGCAGACAGCACCAAAAACACATCCAAATTTAGTGAACCAATTGAACCCCACAAGAATCAGATCCCCACATACCACAAAGGCAAAGTTGGGGAGAACTGACTTGAGGGGAATAGGTGACTCACAGATGCCATTTGCTGGTTAGTTAAAGTGTACACCACCACAATGTAGTTCTGACAAATTAGAGATCAAGTAAAGCAAATGCCAAGAGGCCAAAAACAACAGAAAATCTTAAAGCATGTGATAAAACAAGACAATATAAGAACTCAAACCCAAACACCCAAATCAAAAGATCAGAAGAGACACAGTACTTGGCACAATTAATCAAAGAACTAATGACAAACAATGAGAGTATGGCACAGGATATAAAGGACATGAAGAAGACCCTAGGAGAGCATAAAGAAGAAATTGCAAGAGTAAATAAAAAAATAGATGATCTTATGGAAATAAAAGAAACTGTTGACCAAATTAAAAAGATTCTGGATACTCATAGTACAAGACTATAGGAAGCTGAACAAGAAATCAGTGACCTGGAGGAGGACAAAATGGGAAATGAAAGAATAGAAGAAAGAATGGGAAAAAAAATTGAAAAAATTTAAATGGACCTCAGGGATACGATAGATAAAATAAAACATCCAAATTTAAGAGTGATTGGTGTCCCAGAAGAGGGAGAAAAGGGTAAAGGTCTAGAAAGTGTATTCAAAGAAATTTTGGGGGAAAACTTCCCAAACCTTCTACACAATATATATACACAAAGCATAAATGCCCAGTGAACTCCAAATAGCATAAATCCAAATAAACCCACTCCAAGACATACTGTGATCACACTGTCAAATACTGAAGAGAAGGAATAAGTTCTCAAAGCAACAAGAGAAAAGCAACTCACCACATACAAAGGAAACAACATAAGACTAAGTAGTGACTACTCAGTGGCCACCATGGATGTGAGAAGCAGTGGCACAACATATATAAATTCTGAAAGAGAAAAATTTCCAACCAAGAATTCTTTATCCAGCAAAGCTCTCCTTCAAATTTGAGGAAGAGCTTAAATTTTTCACAGACAAACAAATGCTGAGAGATTTTGCTAACAAAAGACCTGCCCTACTTCAGATACTAAAGGGAGCCCTACTGACAGAGAAACAAAGAAAGGAGAGAGATGGAGAAAGGTTCAGTAATATATTGTTGGATTCGATATGCTAATATTTGTTGAGAATTTTAGCGCCTATATTCATAAGAGATATTCATTTGTAGTTTTCCTTTCTGGTAATGTTTTTATCTGGTTTTATCATCAGGGTAAACCTGGGAATTGTGAAACTTCTCCCCTTCAGTCTCATCAAATATATAATGAGGTTTAAACAATAGGTGCTACCTCATTAGGTTATTATGCAGGTTAAACCACTAAATACATGTAAAGCACCTACAACAGAGTCAAGTACATAATAAGTACTAAATGTATATTTTTTAAAGTATTGCTTTCTTGGAAGTAAAGTCTACATGGTTACAATTCAGTTTTCAATTACCATGTTGTTACACTTCACTTGTTAATTGTTTGTTTATGACTTTTTCTGTGATGTTTGTAAAGTGATTTGCTTATCATTTTCTTTATATATCCTGTTCTTGTCCACCTTTGGTATCAGGGCTTGGCTAACTTCCAAAAGCAAGGTGAATAGCCATCCATCTTTTTCTATGCTCAGGAAGTGTTTACATAATATAGAAAATCATCTGGGCCTGGGACCTATTTTTGTATTAGTCATATATTGCTGTGTAGCAAATTATCCCCAAAACTTAATGGTTTAGAGGCGGGGCAAGATGGCAAACTGGTGAGCTGCATGTTTTAGTTACTCTTCCAGGAGAGTAGGTAGAAAGCCAGGAACTGCGTGGACTGGACACCACAGAGCAATCTGTCTTTGGGCATACTTCATACAACACTCATGAAAATGTCGAACTGCTGAGATCAGCAAAATCTGTAAGTTTTTGCGGCCAGGGGACCCGCGCCCCTCCCTGCCAGGCTCAGTCCCGTGGGAGGAGGGGCTGTCAGCTCCGGGAAGGAGAAGGGAGAACTGCAGTGGCAGCCCTTATCGGAAACTCATTCTACTGATCCAAACTCCAACCATAGATAGACTGAGACCAGACACCAGAGAATCTGAGAGCAGCCAGCCCAGCAGAGAGGAGACAGGCATAGAAAAAAAAAAACAACACGAAAAACTCCAAAATAAATGCAGAGGATTTTTGGAGTTCTGGTGAACACAGAAAGGGGAAGGGCGGAGCTCAGGCCTTGAGGTGCATATGCAAATCCCGAAGAAAAGCTGATCTCTCTCCCCTGTGGACCTTTCCTTAATGGCCCTGGTTGCTTTGTCTATTAGCATTTCAATAACCCATTAGATCTCTGAGGAGGGCCCTTTTTTTTTTTTTTTTTTTTTAATCCTTTTTTCTTTTTCTAAAAGAATTACTCTAAGAAGCCCAATACAGAAAGCTTCAAAGACTTTCAATTTGGGCACGTCAAGTCAAGAGCAGAACTAAGAGAGCTCTGAGACAAAAGGCAATAATCCAGTGGCTGAGAAAATTCACTAAACAACACAACTTCCCAAGAAAAGGGGGGTGTCCGCTCACAGCCACCATCCTGTTGGACAGGAAACACTCCTGCCCATCGCCAGCCCCATAGCCCAGAGCTGCCCCAGACAACCCAGTGTGACGGAAGTGCTTCAAATAACAGGCACACACCACAAAACTGGGTGTGGACATTAGCCTTTCCTGCAACCTCAGCTGATTGTCCCAGAGTTGGGAAGGTGGAGCAGTGTGAATTAACAAAGCCCCATTCAGCCATCATTTCAGCAGACTGGGAGCCTCCCTACACAGCCCAGCAGCCCAGAACTGCCCTGGGGGGATGGCACTCACCTGTGACATAGCACACTCATCCCTCAACAGAGGACCCGTGGTGCACAGCCTGGAAGAGGGGCCCACATGCAAGTCTCAGGAGCCATACACCAATACCAAGGACTTGTGGGTCAGTGGCAGAGACAAACTGTGGCAGGACTGAACTGAAGGATTAGACTATTGCAGCAGCTTTAAAACTCTAGGATCACCGGGGAGATTTGATTGTTAGGGCCACCCCACCTCCCCAACTGCCCAGAAACACACCCCACATACAGGGCAGGCAACACCAACTACACACGCAAGCGTGGTACACCAATTGGGCCCCACAAGACTCACTCCCCCACTCACCAAAAAGGCTAAGCAGGGGAGAACTGGCTTGTGGAGAACAGGTGGCTCGTGGACGCCACCTGCTGGTTAGTTAGAGAAAGTGTACTCCACGAAGCTGTAGATCTGATAAATTAGAGATAAGGACTTCAATAGGTCTACAAACCCTAAAAGAACCCTATCAAGTTCAGCAAATGCCACGAGGCAAAAAACAACAGAAAATTATAAAGCATGTGAAGAAACAAGATGATATGGATAACCCAAGCCCAAGCACCCAAATCAAAAGACCAGAAGAGACACAGCACCTAGAGCAGCTACTCAAAGAACTAAAGATGAACAATGAGACCATAGTACGGGATATAAAGGAAATCAAGAAGACTCTAGAAGAGCATAAAGAAGACATTGCAAGACTAAATTAAAAAAATGGATGATCTTATGGAAATTAAAGAAACTGTTGACCAAATTAAAAAGACTCTGGACACTCATAGTACAAGACTAGAGGAAGTTGAACAACGAATCAGTGACCTGGAAGATGACAGAATGGAAAATGAAAGCATAAAAGAAAGAATGGGGAAAAAAATTGAAAAAATCGAAATGGACCTCAGGGATATGATAGATAATATAAAACATCCGAATATAAGACTCATTGGTGTCCCAGAAGGGGAAGAAAAGGGTAAAGGTCTAGGAAGAGTATTCAAAGAAATTGTTGGGGAAAACTTCCCAAATCTTCTAAACAACATAAATACACAAATCATAAATGCTCAGCGAACTCCAAATAGAATAAATCCAAATAAACCCACTCCGAGATATATACTGATCACACTGTCAAACACAGAAGAAAAGTAGCAAGTTCTGAAAGCAGCAAGAGAAAAGCAATTCACCACATACAAAGGAAACAGCATAAGACTAAGTAGTGACTACTCAGCATCCACCATGGAGGCAAGAAGGCAGTGGCACGATATATTTAAAATTCTGACTGAGAAAAATTTCCAGCCAAGAATACTTTATCCAGCAAAGCTCTCCTTCAAATTTGAGGGAGAGCTTAAATTTTTCACAGACAAACAAATGCTGAGAGAATTTGCTAACAAGAGACCTGCCCTACTGGAGATACTAAAGGGAGCCCTACAGACAGAGAAACAAAGACAGGACAGAGAGACTTGGAGAAAGGTTCAGTACTAAAGAGATTCGGTATGGGTACAATAAAGGATATTAATAGAGAGAGGGAAAAATATGGCAAACATACACCAAAGGATAAGATGGCCGATTCAAGAAATGCCTTCACGGTTATAACGTTGAATGTAAATGGATTAAACTCCCCAATTAAAAGATATAGATTCGCAGAATGGATAAAAAAAAAATGAACCATCATTATGTTGCATACAAGAGACTCATCTTAGACACAGGGACACAAAGAAACTGAAAGTGAAAGGATGGAAAAAAATATTTCATGCAAGCTACAGCCAAAAGAAAGCAGGTGTAGCAATATTAATCTCAGATAAAATAGACTTCAAATGCAGGGATGTTTTGAGAGACAAAGAAGGCCACTACATACTAATAAAAGGGGCAATTCAGCAAGAAGAAATAACAATCGTAAATGTGTATGCACCCAATCAAGGTGCCACAAAATACATGAGAGAAACACTGGCAAAACTAAAGGAAGCAATTGATGTTTCCACAATAATTGTGGGAGACTTCAACACATCACTCTCTCCTATAGATAGATCAACCAGACAGAAGACCAATAAGGAAATTGAAAACCTAAACAATCTGATAAATGAATTAGATTTAACAGACATATGCAGGACATTACATCCCAAATCACCAGGATAAACATACTTTTCTAGTGCTCATGGAACTTTCTCCAGAATAGATCATATGCTGGGACATAAAACAAGCCTCAATAAATTTAAAAAGATTGAAATTATTCAAAGCACATTCTCTGACCACAATGGAATACAATTAGAAGTCAATAACCATCAGAGACTTAGAAAATTCAAAAATACCTGGAGGTTAAACAACACACTCCTAAACAATCAGTGGGTTAAAGAAGAAATAGCAAGAGAAATTGCTAAATATATAGAGACGAATGAAAATGAGAACACAAAATACCAAAATCTAGGAGATGCAGCAAAAGCAGTGCTAAGGGGGAAATTTATAGCACTAAACGCATATATTAAAAAGGAAGAAAGAGCCAAAATCAAAAAACTAATGGATCAACTGAAGAAGCTAGAAAATGAACAGCAAACCAATCATAAACCAAGTAGAAGAAAAGAAATAACAAGGATTAAAGCAGAAATAAATGACATAGAGAACAAAAAAACAATAGAGAGGATAAATATCACCAAAAGTTGGTTCTTTGAGAAGATCAACAAGATTGACAAGCCCCTAGCTAGACTGACAAAATCAAAAAGAGAGAAGACCCATATAAACAAAATAATGAATGAAAAAGGTGACATAACTGCAGATCCTGAAGAAATTAAAAAAATTATAAGAGGATATTATGAACAACTGTATGGCAACAAACTGGACAATGTAGAAGAAATGGACAATTTCTTGGAAACATATGAACAACCTAGACTGACCAGAGAAGAAATAGAAGACCTCAACCAACCCATAACAAGCAAAGAGATCCAATCAGTCATCAAAAATCTTACCACAAATAAATGCCCAGGGCCAGATGGCTTCACAGGGGAATTCTACCAAACTTTCCAGAAAGAACTGACACCAATCTTACTCAAACTCTTTCAAAACATTGAAGAAAAGGGAACACTACCTAACTCATTTTATGAAGCTAACATCAATCTAATACCAAAACCAGGCAAAGATGCTACAAAAAAGGAAAACTACCGGCCAATCTCCCTAATGAATATAGATGCAAAAATCCTCAACAAAATACTTGCAAATTCGAATCCAAAGACACATTAAAAAAATCATACACCATGACCAAGTGGGGTTCATTCCAGGCATGCAAGGATGGTTCAACATAAGAAAAACAATCAATGTATTACAACACATTAAAAACTCGAAAGGGAAAAATCAATTGATCATCTCAATAGATGCTGAAAAAGCATTTGACAAAATCCAACATCCCTTTTTGATAAAAACACTTCAAAAGGTAGGAATTGAAGGAAACTTCCTCAACATGATAAAGACCATATATGAAAAACCCACAGCCAGCATAGTACTCAATGGTGAGAGACTGAAAGCCTTCCCTCTAAGATCAGGAACAAGACAAGGATGCCCGCTGTCATCGCTGTTATTCAACATTGTGCTGGAAGTGCTAGCCAGGGCAATCCGGCAAGACAAAGAAATAAAAGGCATTCAAATTGGAAAAGAAGAAGTAAAACTGTCATTGTTTGCAGATGATATGATCTTATATCTGGAAAACCCTGAGAAATCGACGATACAGGTATTAGAGCTAATAAACAAATTTAGCAAAGTAGCGGGATACAAGATTAATGCACATAAGTCAGTAATGTTTCTATATGCTAGAAATGAACAAACTGAAGAGACACTCAAGAAAAAGATACCATTTTCAATAGCAACTAAAAAAATCAAGTACCTAGGAATAAACTTAACCAAAGATGTAAAAGACCTATACAAAGAAAACTACATAACTCTACTAAAAGAAATAGAAGGGGACCTTAAAAGATGGAAAAATATTCCATGTTCATGGATAGGAAGGCTAAATGTTATTAAGATGTCAATTCTACCCAAACTCATCTACAGATTCAATGCAATCCCAATCAAAATTCCAACAACCTACTTTGCAGACTTGGAAAAGCTAGTTATCAAATTTATTTGGAAAGGGAAGATGCCTCGAATTGCTAAAGACACTCTAAAAAAGAAAAACGAAGTGGGAGGACTTACACTCCCTGACTTTGAAGCTTATTATAAAGCCACAGTTGCCAAAACAGCATGGTACTGGCACAAAGATAGACATATAGATCAATGGAATCGAATTGAGAATTCAGAGATAGACCCTCAGATCTATGGCCGTCTGATCTTTGATAAGGCCCCCAACGTCACTGAACTGAGCCATAATGGTCTTTTCAACAAATGGGGCTGGGAGAGTTGGATATCCATATCCAAAAGAATGAAAGAGGACCCCTACCTCACCCCCTACACAAAAATTAACTCAAAATGGACCAAAGATTTCAATATAAAAGAAAGTACCATAAAACTCCTAGAAGATAATGTAGGAAAACATCTTCAAGACCTTGTATTAGGCGGCCACTTCCTAGACTTTACACCCAAAGCACAAGCAACAAAAGAAAAAATAGATAAATGGGAACTCCTCAAGCTTAGAAGTTTCTGCACCTCAAAGGAATTTCTCAAAAAGGTAAAGAGGCAGCCAACTCAATGGGAAAAAATTTTTGGAAACCATGTATCTGACAAAAGACTGATATCTTGCATATACAAAGAAATCCTACAACTCAATGACAATAGTACAGACAGCCCAATTATAAAATGGGCAAAAGATATGAAAAGACAGTTCTCTGAAGAGGAAATACAAATGGCCAAGAAACACATGAAAAAATGTTCAGCTTCACTAGCTATTAGAGAGATGCAAATTAAAACCACAATGAGATACCATCTAACACCGGTTAGAATGGCTGCCATTAAACAAACAGGAAGCTACAAATGCTGGAGGGGATGTGGAGAAATTGGAACTCTTATTCATTGTTGGTGGGACTGTATAATGGTTCAGCCACTCTGGAAGTCAGTCTGGCAGTTCCTTAGAAAACTAGATATAGAGCTACCATTCGATCCAGCGATTGCACTTCTCGGTATATACCCGGAAGATCGGAAAGCAGTGACACGAACAGATATCTGCACGCCAATGTTCATAGCAGCATTATTCACAATTGCCAAGAGATGGAAACAACCCAAATGTCCTTTAACAGATGAGTGGATAAATAAAATGTGGTATATACACACGATGGAATACTATGCGGCAGTAAGAAGGAACGATCTGGTGAAACATATGACAACATGGATGAACCTTGAAGACATAATGCTGAGTGAAATAAGCCAGGCACAAAAAGAGAAATATTATATGCTACCACTAATGTGAACTTTGAAAAATGTAAAATAAATGGTTTATAATGTAGAATGTAGGGGAACTAGCAGTAGAGAGCAATTAAGGAAGGGGGAACAATAATCCAAGAAGAACAGATAAGCTATTTAACGTTCTGGGGATGCCCAGAAATGACTATGGTCTGTTAAATTCTGATGGATATAGTAGGAACAGGTTCACAGAAATGCTGCTATATTATGTAACTTTCTTGGGGTAAAGTAGGAACATGTTGGAAGTTAAGCAGTTATCTTAGGTTAGTTGTCTTTTTCTTACTCCCTTGTTATGGTCTCTTTGAAATGTTCTTTTATTGTATGTTTGTTTTCTTTTTAACTTTTTTTTCATACAGTTGATTTAAAAAAGAAGGGAAAGTTAAAAAAAAAAAAAAAAGAAAAACAAGGAAAAAAAAATGTAGTGCCCCCTTGAGGAGCCTGTGGAGAGTGCAGGGGTATTCGCCTAACCCACCTCCATGGTTGCTAACATGACCACAGACATAGGGGACTGGTGGTTTGATGGGTTGAGCCCTCTACCATAAGTTTTACCCTTGCAAGACGGTTGCTGCAAAGGAGAGGCTAGGCCTCCCTATATTTGTGCCTAAGAGTCTCCTCCTGAATGCCTCTTTGTTGCTCAGATGTGGCCCTCTCTCTCTGGCTAAGCCAACTTGAAAGGTGAAATCACTGCCCTCCCCCCTACGTGGGATCAGACACCCAGGAGAGTGAATCTCCCTGGCAATGTAGAATATGACTCCCAGGGAGGAATGTAGACCCGGCATCGTGGGACGGAGAACATCTTCTTTACCTAAAGGGGGATGTGAAAGGAAATGAAATAAGCTTCAGTGGCAGAGAGATTCCAAAACGAGCCGAGAGGTCACTCTGGAGGGCACTCTTATGCACACTTTAGACAACCCTTTTTAGGTTCTAAAGGATTGGGGTAGCTGGTGGTGGATACCTGAAACTATCAAACTACAACCGAGAACCCATGAATCTCGAAGACAGTTGTATAAAAATGTAGCTTATGAGGGGTGACAATGGGATTGGGAAAGCCATAAGGACCACACTCCACTTTGTCTAGTATATGGATGGATGAGTAGAAAAATAGGGGAAGGAAACAAACAGACAAAGGTACCCAGTGTTCTTTTTTACTTCAATTGCTCTTTTTCACTCTAATTATTATTCTTGTTATTTTTGTGTGTGTGTTAATGAAGGTGTCAAGGATTGATTTAGGTGATGAATGTACAACTATGTAATGGTACTGTAAACAATCGAAAGTACGATTTGTTTTGTATGACTGCGTGGTATGTGAATATATCTCAATAAAATGATGATTAAAAAAAAAACTTAATGGTTTAAAACAACAAACATTTATTACTCATGATTTCTGTAGATCAAGAAACTAAGTATGGATCTCTCACAAGCTGCAATCAAGGTGTTGGCTGGGATTTCAGTCATCTTACGGCTATGTAGGGGGAGGATACAATTCCAATCTCACGTTGCTGTTGGCAAGATTCAGTTTCCTGTGGTTTGTCTGACATAAGACCTCAGTTCTTCATGGGCTGTTGATACATGGAACTCTCCTCAGGGCAGCTCAACTTGGCAATTGGTTTCACTAAGGGAGAGAGTCATGTAGCAAAACAAGAGTGACTATCTGTTTTGTAACCTAACCTTGAAAGTAATATCCCATCACTTTTGGTGCAGTCTACTGGCTAGAAGAAATGAGTTGCTAGTCCAGCCACCCTCAAAGGGGGAGATTACACAAGGGTGTGAATACCACTAGGTGCTATTATGGGCCATTTTAAAGGTAGATCTTTGACTACCCTTCCACTTTCTTCTATGGCTATCGGTCCATACTAGGCCTATACCTTTTCTTACACAATTTTGATAATTCATGATTGCGTACCAAAAAACTGTGCTTCTGTTTTGAAAATTTATTTGTTAAAAAATCTAATCTGGAGCCAAAGCTTATACCTATCATTATTTATGTCTCCCTCTCTTTTTCTTTATCAGAAAGAACATTTGTCTAATTTGTTGGTCATTGCAAAGAAGCAGTTTTTTGTGTATTGCTCATCTCTATTTTTTGTATTTTCTTTCACTGATTTCTGATTTTATTAATTATTTCCTTTTACTTTTATTTGGGCTTATTTTGTGTGCTTTCACCTAGATTCTTGAAAGCTTGGTTTCTTTGTTTTCAATTTTGATTTCTAATAAACACATTTAAGGCCATGCATTTTCCTCTTAGTACTAGTTTGGCTACACCCCACTGGTTTTGATATGTAGAGCTCTTATTGCTTTTCATTTTACAATGGTTTGTAATTTCCATTATAATTGATTTCTTAGCCAGATTAAAAGCGCAGTGCCCCACCTTCCTTATTTCCATGGGCATAGATTTTAAACCATCATTTTCTTTTTTTGTTGTTGTTGTTAAACTGTAATTTTATTGCCCTGTGGTTAATATGGTCCTACATGATTTTTTCTTTTAATTTTTATTTAAATAACATATATATGGCCTAAAATTCCTCCCTTTTACATATGTAATTCAGTACTATTAATTACATTTGCAATTTTGTGTTACTATCACCACCACCTATTACCAAAATTTTACAATAGACCCCAAGAGAAACTTTGTACAATTTAAGCATTAACTCTCCATTCCCTACCTCCAAACTATCCCCTGGTAACCTGTACTCTAGATTCTGATTCTATGAGTTAGCTTATTCTAATTATTTCATATCAGTGAGATCATAAATTATTCATACTTTTGTGACTGGCTTATTTCACACAACCTGACATCCATGTTCTTGCATGCATCAGAACTTTATTCCTTTTTAATGCTGAGTAGTGTTCCATTGTGTATATATACCACATTTTGTATACCCATTCATCAGTTGATGGACACTTGGGTTGCTTCCATTTTTTGGCAATGTGAATGATGCTGTTATGAACATCAGTGCACAAAAATCTGTTCAAGTCCCTGCTGGGTTACATGGTAATTCTGTACCTAGTTTTCTGAGGAACTGTCAAACTGTCTTCCACAGCAGCTGCATCATTTTACATTTCCACCAGCAATGATTGAGTGTTCCTATTTCTCTACATCCTCCCCAACACGTATAATTTTCTTGTTTTTAACTAGTAGCCAGTCTCATCAATGTGAGATGATATCTCGTGGTTCTGATTTGCATGTCCCTAGTAGCTAATGATATTGAGCATCTTTTCATGTGGTTTTTGGCCATTTGTGTATCCCCTTTGGAGAAATGTCTATTCAAGTCTTTTGCTCATTTTTTAATTGAGTTGTTTACCATTTTATCATTGAGTTGTAGGATTTCTTTATACATGCTGGATATTAAGCCCTTATTGGATATGTAGTTTCCAAATATTTTCTTCCATTGAGTAGGTTCTTTTTTCACTTTCATGATAAGCCCTTTGATGCATAAAAGTTTTTAATTTTGATGAGGTCCCATTTAACTATTTTTTTTTTTTTTTTGATGCTTGTGGTTTAAGTGTAAAGTCTACAAAACAATTGTCTAACACAAGATCCTGAAGATGTTTCCCTATATTTTTTTTCTGGAGTTTGATAGTCCTGGTTTTTATATTTAGGTCTTTGATCCATTTTGAGTTAACTTTTGTGTACGTTGTAAGAGAGGGGTCCTCATTCTTTTCTTTTTTTTTGGGGGGGGGGGCATATGTATATCCAGTTATCCTAGTACCATGTGTTGAAGAGATTATTCTTTCCCAATTGTGTGGACTTTGAAGTCTTGTCAAAAATAAATTGGCAAAAAAAAAAAAAAAAAAGTAAATGAACAATGGAGGGACAGAAGGGAATGGGATGTTTGGGATGTTCTTTTTTATTTTAATCTTTATTTCATTTTTTGGATAATAGAAATGTTCAAACTTTGTGGTGATAAATGTACAACTACATGACAACACTGTTAACAACTGATTGTAAACTTTGAATGATTGTGTGTTATGTGATTATATGTCAATAAAATTGCATTTAAAAAAAGAGTACACTATTTAATTTCCACATAACTGCAAATTTCCAGTTTTCCCTCTGTATCCCATTGTTTGTGGAGAAAATACATTGTATGATTTCAGTCTTTTTATATATATTGAGACTGGTTTTGTGACCTAATATATGGTTTATCTTGGAGAATGATCTTTGTGTCCTAGAGAAGAATTTGTTTTCTGTTCTTGTTGGCTGCAGTGTTCTATGTAAGTCTCTAAGGTCTAGTTGGTTTATAGTATCATTCAAGTCTTCTATTACTTTATTTGTCTTCTGTCTACATATTCTACCTTATTGAAAGTAGTGTTTTGAAGTTTCCTACTATTAATATAGAACTGTCTATATTTCCCTTCAAATCTTTCAATATTTGCTTCTTATAGTTTGGGGCTTTAGTTTTAGGTATGTACATACTTATAATTATTATGTCTTCTTGTGGAATTGACCCTTTTTTTCAGTACATTGTGTCATTCTTTGTCCCTTCAAACAACATTCTTTACTTAATGTCTAGTTTTAGCTGATATTAGTATAGCTATGCCAGCTTTCTTTTTTTCTCCATGTGCATGAAATATGTTTTCCATCCTTTAACTTTTAACCATCTTATGTGTTTGAATTTAAGGTGAGTTTCTTGTAAACAGCATATTGTTGGGTCATGCTTTTTTATCCATTTGTTAATCTCTGTTTTTTGGCTGTAGAATGTAATCCATTTACATTTAAAGTTACTTTTGACAATGTAATAGTTTCTTTTGCCATTTTTCCATTTTGTCTTTCTAAATCTTATCCTTTTTTTGTCCCTCACTTTTTTGATTACTGTATCTTCATATCTATTTGATCTTTTGTATTGAACCATTTTGTATCCTTTCTCATTTCTATCTGGATATATTTTTCAAATATTTTCTTTGTCATTATCATGCACCTTAAATTTAAAAGCCTAAATTTTTAACAATCTTCTTTTAATTGATTCCAAGTTAACGTCAATAGCATAAACAAATACTGTTCTACACTCTTCATCCTCCCAGCTTTTGTTGTACTTTTCACAAATTATATCTCTATATAATGTTTGTCCAAAACCATAGATTGATCATTACCCTTTGTGTTTTTGCATTTTAAAACCTGTAATAGGTAAAAAGAGTATCTATACACCCAAAGTACAGCACAATAGTACTGGTGTTTATAATTACCCATGTGGTTGCCAACACCAGAGATCTTTATTTCTTAATGTCAGTTTTATCTACTGTATAATGACCTTTCCTTTCAACCTGAAGAATTTCCTTTAGAATTGTCTGTAGAGTGGGTCTCTGGTGTCAGTCTCCCCTATCTTTTAGTTATCTGGGAGTGTCTAAATCTTTCTCTCAGTTTTGAAAAAGTTTTGAAGATAATTTTTTATAGTCTGTCAGATTTTCCAAAGTATGCTCTTCTTCGTTGGTGGTTTCATCTTCTTCCTTTTGTGGACCATTATTTCCTGTTCTCTCTTTGTCTTGTAATCTTTTCTTGCACACTCTACATTTTTATTTTTTTATGTGTTAACAGTGGGATAGTCCCTGAGATGTCTGTTTCCTTAAGTTTTTATCCAGCTAGTGATGTGACTGAAAGTTCCTTGAATGCCATGAGCTAACAAAAGTAAACAAAGACAAAAAAAAAATACACCTTTCACAGTCTTTGAAAAATTGGCTCTATGTTGGCCACTGGTCTCCTTCAGAGCTCTGCCAGCCTGAAGCAAAAGTTCAGGGACTTTCTGATCTTTTCTGAGCATGTGTTTTGTCTTAAGCATGTGCTCATGGCCTTAGGATATTCCCCCATTTATAGCAATTATAATGCCCCATCATTTCCCTGTGAAACAGACTTTCCTCTGTGCCAGGGGCTTTACTGTATATCTTAAAGATGGTACTCCTTTGGCCCAAGCCACTGAAATCTGATTGTTTCAAACACTGATTTAGCTGTCAACAAGCTACTTCTAGATGCAGGGAAAATTCTGAGATGGCAAGTGTGCCGGTTTGAATGTATTGTGTCCCCCAAATGCCATTATCTTTGTGGTCTTGTGGGACAGACGTTTTTGGTGCTGGTTGGATTTGCTTGGAATGTGCCCCACCCAGCTGTGGGAGATGATTCTGATGAGATGTTGCCATGGAGGCATGGCCCCACCCATTCGGGGGTGGGCCTTGATCAGTGGAGCTATATAAATGAGCTGACTCAGAGAGAGGAAATGGAGTGCAGATAGGAGTGATGTTTTGAAGAGGAGCAAGCTTGCTAGAGAGGAGAGTCCTGGGAGAAAGCCGTTTTGAGGCCGGAGCTTTGGAGCAGACGCCGACTGCCTTCCCAGCTAGCAGAGGTTTTCCGGACGCCATTGGCCATCCTCCGGTGAAGGTGCCCGGTTGCTAATGTGCTGCCTTGGATGCTTTGTGGCCCTAAGACTGTAACTGTGTAGCAAAATAAACCCCCGTTTTATAAAAGCCTATCCATCTCTGGTGTTTTGCATTCTGCAGCATTAGCAAACTAGAACAGATTTTGGTACCAGAGAAGTGGGGTGCTTTTGCTGCTGAGTTTGCAAATACCAAACATGTTGGAGTGGCTTTTTAAATGGATAATGGGGAGTTTCTGGAAGAATTGTGAGGAGCTTGATAGAAAAGGCCAAAACTACTTTAAAGAGACTGTTTGTGGAAATATGGAGTCTAAAGATACTTCTGATGAGGACTTGAGCAGAAATGATGAATGTGTTGTTGTAAACTGGAAGAAAGGTGATCCTTGTTTTAAAGTGGCACAGAATTTGGCAAAATTGAGTCCTGGTGTCAGATGGAGGGAAGAATTTGAAAGCGACAACTTGGAATACTTAGCTGAAGAGATCTCCAGACTACATGTAGAGGAGATACCCTGGCCTCTCCTTGCAACTTATAGTAAAATGCGAGCAGAGAGAGATAAACTTAGAACTGAACTCTTGGATTCAAAGAGACCAGAAGCTGATCGCTTGGAAAATTATGAGCTTCCAGGGGGTGGAATCCCAGAAGCTACAGCCCAATATGAGGATATAACCAAACATGGAACCCAGCCGCCATTTCAGTACAAGCCAAGATTGGAAAAGGAGTTAAGCAGAAAGGATTTGTGGAAAGTCCTATTGTCTGATGGCTTTGACCCCTGCGTGCTTCATGCGAAGCCAACAGAATATTTGAGAGATCTTTATAGACAGAGCCATTGCCAGTCTGGACTGGAGGAGACAGACAAGGAAAAAATTAAAGGAAAAATCTCTTCAAAGACAGAGCCATGGAGGTTGAGGTCTGGAGTCAGGAGGTCTTGGGCTGGGAGAGCGGAGCAGCCCACATGCATGGAAAGGGTGAGTTTGCCCCAGAGGTCGAGGGTGGGCATTCCACCTCGATGCTCTGGAAGAGTTTTGCCACCTCAGGTCCCAAAGAGGTTGGAACACATTTCCAGGGAATTGGGGAGAGCCTGGCTGCCACCACACTGTTCTGAAGGGGTTGAGCGTGTGCCCCACAGATGGAAGAGAATCCGGGAGCTGCCCCAATGTTTGAGGAGTGTGGGGCCGAGAAGGTGGTCTCCCCAATGTGTGGAAATGTTGGAGCACTCACCCAAGCATTTGGAGAGAAAAGGGCTGCCACAAAGGCCCTTAAGAAGGGTTAGGTTCCCTCTCTCTCAAGCCCCACGGATGCAACATCGTTCTGTTAATGACTCTCAGACTTTGAAATCTAATGGAGTTTGTCCTGCGGGTTTTAGGAACTGTTTTGCTCCTGTTAACCCTGTTTTCCTTACTGTTTCTCCTTATGGCAATGGAAATGTTTATCCTATGAATGTCTCTCCTTTGTATATTTGAAGCATATAACTTGTTCTAAGTTCACAAATCCACAGCTAGAGGGGAATTATGCCTTAGGACTGACCATGCCTAAATTGATTTTGATGGGATTTTGTGCTTAACTATTGATACTGAAATGCTGTAAGTATTTTTTGATATTGTGATGGAATGAGTGTATTTTGTATTTGGAAAGATGATGTCATTTTGGGGTCCAGGGGGTGGAATGTGCCAGTTTGAATGTATTGTGTCCCCCAAATGCCATTATCTTTGTGGTCTTGTGGGACAGATGTTTTTGGTGCTGGTTGAATTTGCTTGGAATGTGCCCCACCCAGCTGTGGGAGATGATTCTGATGGGATGTTCCCATGGAGGCATGGCCCCGCCCATTCGGGGGTGGGCCTTGATCAGTGGAGCTATATAAATGAGCTGACTCAGAGAGAGGAAATGGAGTGCAGCTAGGAGTGATGTTTTGAAGAGGAGCAAGCTTGCTAGAGAGGAGAGTCCTGGGAGAAAGCCGTTTTGAGGCCGGAGCTTTGGAGCAGACGCCAACTGCCTTCCCAGCTAGCAGAGGTTTTCTGGACGCCATTGGCCATCCTCCGGTGAAGGTGCCCGGTTGCTAATGTGTTGCCTTGGACACTTTGTGGCCTTAAGACTGTAACTGTGTAGCAAAATAAACCCCCGTTTTATAAAAGCCTATCCATCTCTGGTGTTTTGCATTCTGCAGCATTAGCAAACTAGAACAGCAAGCTAGAGAGGAGTTTCTGGCAAAAGTTCTTCAGAATGGCACCAGATATCTTGGCACAGACATACCTCATCATGTACTAGGAGTTACTCTGCTCACTCTGGAACAGGACCTGGAACACAAACTGAGAGCACAGCCAGCTCTACACAGAACCCTTGGTGTTCCCTTCCCTGAGGCCCTCCCTGGGGCCAGTGCTTGCGCAGTTATTTCACTCCTTTAACTGTTACTCCAGAGCTCTGAGGAAGATGACTCTGCCAGTTTTGCTAGTTGTTCAAAGATTCTGAGGAGAACACTGTAGCATCTCATGTGAAAATCTTGGTCCCAGAACATGGCATTTTAAGATGAATACTTTTCAATGTGTGTATGTAATGTTAATTCAGAAATAGAACAGAGGCTTTTTAAAGCAAAATTCAAATAAAGAATTGTTACCTTAGCTGTCGTCTCTCTGGGCATCAAAATTTAGACTGTAGTAAGTATACAGGGAACAATGAAAATGATCTTCCAGAACTGGAGAAGTTTATTAATTCAGGATAGGTGGGGAAATTAACAACTGAAAAGAAACTTTAGAAAACATACACTTTAGAAAAAAGAACACCCATAGATCACTGTTAAGTTAACTTTGTCATGCATAGAGACAACAATATAAGGAACATTCTTATATTAACTTTTAGGAAAATTGTAACAAGCTATAATCATCGGTATAGTTTGGCCAATGCTGTTTTTCTTCCTAAGTCTGATGATACTCTTTTGTTTGCCACACATTTCTTTTCTATTATTGATTGATTCTTGGATATTGTTTCTTGATGTAATTACTTCTCCTTTCAGGTACTGCACACGTACTTGTTCAAATTTTACTTTAACTATAAACTTTATCAGTGTTTTTCTGGGGACAAATGATAGCAATAGCAAACTCTTGCACACTAATGGGCCAGGCATTCCATTAAATGCTCTACTTTCATTCCCTTCCTTCTCTTCACAACAACTGTATGAATTGGGATATTATATTTTTATTATTTCCAATCTATATATGAGTGCATGGATGCTTGTGCTCTTGCCTAAATATCCAATTTGGAATATAAATGAAGGTCTGACAGATTCCAAAGTCATTGTCCCTAACCCATATATTGTAACACTTCTCCCAAGCAAATCAACAAACTATTGCTTGGAAATGCTTTTTCTTTTGACTTCAGGCATGGTGCTAAAGTTTTGCATCTCTCTCACCACTGTGAACTTAACTGTTATTTCTTTTTCTTATGTATTCTCTCCTGCATTGTTGTATCTATACTACATAAGTAAAGGGGTGAAAGGCAGGGCAAGATGGCGCACTGGTGAGCTGTATGTTTTAGTTACTCCTCCAGGAAAGTAGGTAGAAATCCAGGAACTGCATGGACTGGACACCACAGAGCAATCTGACTTTGGGCATACTTCATACAACACTCATGAACACATCGAACTGCTGAGATCAGTGAAATCTGTAAGTTTTTGTGGCCAGGGGACCCACACCCTTCCCTGCCAGGCTCAGTCCCATGGGAAGAGGGGCTGTCAGTGCTGGGAAGGAGAAGGGAGAACTGCAGTGGCAGCACTTATCGGAAACTCATTCTACTGATACAAACTCCAACCATAGATAGACTGAGACCAGACACCAGAGAATCTGAGAGCAGCCAGCCCAGCAGAGAGGAGACAGACATAGAAAAAAACAGCATGAAAAACTCCAAAATAAAAGCGGAGGATTTTTGGAGTTCTGGCGAACATAGAAAGGGGAAGGAAAGAGCTCAGGCCCTGAGGCTCATATGCAAATCCCGAAGAAAAGCTGATCTCTCTACCCTGTGGACCATCCTTAATGGCCCTAATTGCTTTGTCTCTTAGCATTTCAATAACCCATTAGATCTCTGAGGAGGGCCCCCCTTTTTTTTAATCCTTTTTTCTTTTTCTAAAACAATTACTCTAAGAAGCCCAATACAGAAAGCCTCAAAGACTTGCAATTTGGGCAGATCAAGACAAGAGCAGAACTAAGAGAGCTCTGAGACAAAAGGCACTAATCCAGTGGCTGAGAAAATTCACTAAACACCACAACTTCCCAAGAAAAGGGGGGTGTCCGCTCATAGCCATCATCCTGGTGGACAGGAAACACTCCTGCCCATCACCAGGCCCATAGCCCAGAACTGCCCCAGACAACCCAGTGTGATGGAAGTGCTTCAAATAACAGGCACACACCACAAAACTGGGCGTGGACATTAGCCTTCCCTGCAACCTCAGCTGATTGTCCCAGAGTTGGGAAGGTGGAGCAGCGTGAATTAACAAAGCCCTATTCAGCCATCATTTCAGCAGACTGGGAGCCTCCCTACACAGGCCAGCAGCCCAGAACTGCCCTGGGGGGAAGGCACTCACCTGTGACATAGCACAGTCATCCCTGAACAGAGGACCAGGGGGTGCATGGCCTGGAAGAGGGACCCACTCGCAACTCTCAGGAGCCATACGCCAATACCAAGGACTTGTGGGTCAGTGGCAGAGACAAACTGTGGCAGGACTGAACTGAAGGATTAGACTATTGCAGCAGCGTTAAAACTCCAGGATCACCAGGGAGATTTGATTGTTAGAGCCACCCCCCCTCCCTGACTGCCCAGAATCACGCCCCATATACAGGGCGGGCAACACCAACTACACACTCAAGCTTGGTACACCAATTGGACCCTAAAAGACTCACTCCCCCACTCACCACAAAGGCAAAGCAGGGGAGAACTGGCTTGTGGAGAACAGGTGGCTCATGAACGCCACCTGCTGGTTAGTTAGAGAAAGTGTACTACACAAAGCTGTAGATCTGATAAATTAGAGATAAGGACTTCAATTGGTCTACAAACCCTAAAAGAACCTATCAAGTTCAGCAAATGCCAAGAGGCCAAAAACAACAGAAAATTATAAAGCATATGAAAAAACCAGACGCTATGGATAACCCAAGCCCAAGCACCCAAATCAAAAGACCAGAAGAGACACAGCACCTACAGCAGCTACTCAAAGAACTAAAGATGAACAATGAGACCATAGTACGGGATACAAAGGATATCAGGAAGACCCTAGAAGAGCATAAAGAAGACATTGCAAGACTAAATAAAAAAATGGATGATCTTATGGAAATTAAAGAAACTGTTGACCAAATTAAAAAGATTCTGGATACTCATAGTACAAGACTAGTGGAAGTTGAACAATGAATCAGTGACCTGGAAGATGACAGAATGGAAAATGAAAACATAAAAGAAAGAATGGGGAAAAAAATTGAAAAAATCGAAATGGACCTCAGGGATATGACAGATAATATAAAACATCCAAATATAAGACTCATTGGTGTTCCAGAAGGGGAAGAAAAGGGTAAAGGTCTAGGAAGAGTATTCAAAGAAATTGTTGGGGAAAACTTCCCAAATTTTGTAAACTACATAAATACACAAATCATAAATGCTCAGCAAATTCCAAATAGAATAAATCCAAACAAACCCACTCCGAGACATATTCTGATCACACTGTCAAACACGGAAGAGAAGGAGCAAGTTCTGAAAGCAGCAAGAGAAAAACAATTCACCACATACAAAGGAAACAGCATAAGACTAAGTAGTGACTACTCAGCAGCCACCATGGAGGCGAGAAGGCAGTGGCACGATATATTTAAAATTCTGAGTGAGAGGAATTTCCAGCCAAGAATACTTTATCCAGCAAAGCTCTCCTTCAAATTTGAGGGAGAGCTTAAATTTTTCACAGACAAACAAATGCTGAGAGAATTTGCTAACAAGAGACCTGCCCTACTGGGGATACTAAAGGGAGCCCTACAGACAGAGAAACAAAGAAAGGCCAGAGAGACTTGAAGAAAGGTTCAGTACTAAAGAGATTCGGTATGGGTACAATAAAGGATATTAATAGAGAGAGGGGAAAAATATATATGAAAAACATAAACCAAAGGATAAGAAGGCTGATTCAAGAAATGCCTTCACAGTTATAATGTTGAATGTAAATGGATTAAACTCCCCAATTAAAAGATATAGATTCACAGAATGGATCAAAAAAAAAAATGAACCATCAATATGTTGCATACAAGAGACTCATCTTAGACACAGGGACACAAAGAAATTGAAAGTGAAAGGATGGAAAAAAATATTTCATGCAAGCTACAGCCAAAAGAAAGCAGGTGTAGCAATATTAATCTCAAATAAAATAGACTTTAAATGCAGGGATGTTTTGAGAGACAAAGAAGGCCACTACATATTAATAAAAGGGGCAATTCAACAAGAAGAAATAACAATCATAAATGTCTATGCACCCAATCAAGGTGCCACAAAATACATGGGAGAAACACTGGCAAAAGTAAAGGAAGCAATTGATGTTTCCCCAATAATTGTGGGAGACTTCAATACATCACTTTCTCCTATAGATAGATCAACCAGACAGAAGACCAATAAGGAAATTGAAAACCTAAACAATCTGATAAATGAATTAGATTTAACAGACATATACAGAACATTACATCCCAAATCACCAGGATACACATACTTTTCTAGTGCTCACGGAACTTTCTCCAGACCAGATCATATGCTGGGACATAAAACAAGCCTCAGTAAATTTAAAAAGATTGAAATTATTCAAAGCACATTCTCCGACCACAGTGGAATACAATTAGAAGTCAATAACCATCAGAGACTTAGAAAATTCACAAATACCTGGAGGTTAAACAACACACTCCTAAACAATCAGTGGGTTAAAGAAGAAATAGCAAGAGAAATTGCTAAATATATAGAGATGAATTAAAATGAGAATACAACATACCAAAACCTATGGGATGCAGCAAAAGCAGTACTGAGGGGGAAATTTATAGCACTAAATGCATATATTAAAAAGGAAGAAAGAGCCAAAATCAAAGAACTAATGGATCAACTGAAGAAGCTAGAAAATGAACAGCAAACCAATCCTAAACCAAGTAGAAGAAAAGAAATAACAAGGATTAAAGCAGAAATAAATGACACAGAGACCAAAAAAACAATAGAGAGGATAAATATCACCAAAAGTTGGTTCTTTGAGAAAATCAACAAGATTGACAAGCCCCTAGCTAGACTGACAAAATCAAAAAGAGAGAAGACCCATATAAACAAAATAATGAATGAAAAAGGTGATGTAACTGCAGATCCCAAAGAAATTTAAAAAATTATAAGAGGATACTATGAACAACTGTATGGCAACAAACTGGATAATGTAGAGGAAATGAACAATTTCCTGGAAACATATGAACAACCTAGACTGACCAGAGAACAAATAGAAGACCTCAATCAACCCATCACAAGCAAAGAGATCCAATCAGTCATCAAAAATCTTCCCACAAATAAATGCCCAGGGCCAGATGGCTTCACAGGGGAATTCTACCAAACTTTCCAGAAAGAACTGACACCAATCTTACTTAAACTCTTTCAAAACATTGAAGAAAATGGAACACTACCTAACTCATTTGATGAAGCTAACATCAATCTAATACCAAAACCAGGCAAAGATGCTACAAAAAAGGAAAACTACCGGCCAATCTCCCTAATGAATATAGATGCAAAAATCCTCAACAAAATACTTGCAAATCAAATCCAAGGACACATTAAAAAAATCATACACCATGACCAAGTGGGGTTCATTCCAGGCATGCAAGGATGGTTCAACATAAGAAAATCAATCAATGTATTACAACACATTAACAATTCTGAAGGGAAAAATCAAATGATCATCTCAATAGATGCTGAAAAAGCATTTGACATAATCCAACATCCGTTTTTGATAAAAACTCTTCAAAAGTTAGGAATTGAAGGAAACTTCATAAATATGATAAAGACCATATATGAAAAACCCACAGCCAGCATAGTACTCAATGGTGAGAGACTGAAAGCCTTCCCTCTAAGATCAGGAACAAGACAAGGATGCCCACTGTCACCACTGTTATTCAACATTGTGCTGGAAGTGCTAGCCAGGGCAATCCGGCAAGACAAAGAAATAAAAGGCATCCAAATTGGAAAAGAAGAAGTAAAACTGTCATTGTTTGCAGATGATATGATCTTATATCTGGAAAACCCTGAGAAATCAACGATACAGCTACTAGAGCTAATAAACAAATTTAGCAAAGTAGCGGGAAACAGGATTAATGTACATAAGTCAGTAATGTTTCTATATGCTAGAAATGAACAAACTGAAGAGACACTCAAGAAAAAGATACCATTTTCAATAGCAACTAAAAAAATCAAGTACCTAGGAATAAACTTAACCAAAGATGTAAAAGACCTATACAAAGAAAACTACATAACTCTACTAAAAGAAATAGAAGGGGACCTTAAAAGATGGAAAAATATTCCATGTTCATGGATAGGAAGGCTAAATGTCATGAAGATGTCAATTCTACCCAAACTCATCTACAGATTCAATGCAATCCCAATCAAAATTCCAACAACCTACTTTGCAGACTTGGAAAAGCTAGTTATCAAATTTATTTGGAAAGGGAAGATGCCTCGAATTGCTAAAGACACCC
The DNA here is from genome assembly GCF_015220235.1 of Choloepus didactylus. NCBI lineage: Eukaryota > Metazoa > Chordata > Mammalia > Pilosa > Megalonychidae > Choloepus > Choloepus didactylus. The sequence continues at coordinate 110,612,747 of NC_051309.1, read as the reverse complement.
TAAAAAATAAAAATGAAGTGGGAGGACTTACACTCCCTGACTTTGAAGCTTATTATAAAGCCACAGTTGTCAAAACAGCATGGTACTGGCACAAAGATAGACATATAGATCAATGGAATCGAATTGAGAATTCAGAGATAGACCCTCAGATCTATGGCTGACTGATCTTTGATAAGGCCCCCAAAGTCACTGAACTGAGTCATAATGGTCTTTTCAACAAATGGGGCTGGGAGAGTTGGATATCCATATCCAAAAGAATGAAAGAGGACCCCTACCTCACCCCCTACACAAAAATTAACTCAAAATGGACCAAAGATCTCAATATAAAAGAAAGTACCATAAAACTCCTAGAAGATAATGTAGGAAAACATCTTCAAGACCTTGTATTAGGAGGCCACTTCCTAGACTTTACACCCAAAGCACAAGCAACAAAAGAGAAAATAGATAAATGGGAACTCCTCAAGCTTAGAAGTTTCTGCACCTCAAAGGAATTTCTCAAAAAGGTAAAGAGGCAGCCAACTCAATGGGAAAAAATTTTTGGAAACCATGTATCTGACAAAAGACTGATATCTTGCATATATAAAGAAATCCTACAACTCAATGAGAATAGTATAGACAGCCCAATTATAAAATGGGCAAAAGTTATGAGAAGACAGTTCTCTGAAGAGGAAATACAAATGGCCAAGAAACACATGAAAAAATGTTCAGCTTCACTAGCTATTAGAGAGATGCAAATTAAGACCACAATGAGATACCATCTCACACCGATTAGAGTGGCTGCTATTAAACAAACAGGAAACTACAAATGCTGGAGGGGATGTGGAGAAATTGGAACTCTTATTTATTGTTGGTGGGACTGTATAATGGTTCAGCCACTCTGGAAGTCAGTCTGGCACTTCCTTAGAAAACTAGATATAGAGTAACCATTCGATCCAGCGATTGCACTTCTTGGTATATACCGGAAGATCGGAAAGCAGTGACACGAACAGATATCTGCATGCCAATGTTCATAACAGTATTATTCACAATTGCCAAGAGATGGAAACAACCCAAATGTCCTTCAACAGATGAGTGGATAAATAAAATGTGGTATATACACACGATGGAATACTATGCGGCAGTAAGAAGGAACGATCTCGTGAAACATATGACAACATGGATGAACCTTGAAGACATAATGCTGAGTGAAATAAGCCAGGCACAAAAAGAGAAATATTATATGCTACCACTAATGTGAACTTTGAAAATGTAAAACAAATGGTTTATAATGTAGAATGTAGGGGAACTAGCAATAGAGAGCAATTAAGGAAGGGGGAACAATAATCCAAGAAGAACAGATAGGCTATTTAATGTTCTGGGGATGCCCAGGAATGACTATGGTCTGTTAATTTCTGATGGATATAGTAGGAACAAGTTCATAGAAATGTTGCTATATTAGATAACTTTCTTGGGGTAAAGTAGGAGCAGGTTGGAAGTAAAGCAGTTATCTTAAGTTAGTTGTCTTTTTGTTACTCTCTTGTTATGTATGGTCTCTGAAATGTTCTTTTATTGTATGTTTTTTTTTTAATTTTTTTTTCATACAGTTGATTTAAAAAGGAAAAAAAGTTAAAAAAAAAAAAACAAACAAGGAATAAGTAAAGGGGTGATATACCATCAATTTTGTCAGGAAGAGTAACTTATTGAATGGGGTAAAAGCTGAAAAAACATCTCATATTAGGCAGGCACTTGGTTGTTATAGTACGTCCTGTTTAGCACTAGAAAGGTCTCCTGGAGACAAAGATATTTCATGCTTTCTTTTGTGGGGATCATGAGTTGAGTTTTTGTTGTACCAATATTTAGCACTTTTACATACAGGATCTACAGCCATATCCTATTTACATGGGTCCTGTCAGTTCACAGTTAGCAATGGCAGCCATTATTATCTTAATACTTAATGATTCAAAGGACTTCTGTACCCACTTTTTCTAATTCATTTCTAGAAACTACTCAGAGCCTCAACACTTACTTTTCAAGAAGGTACTATCTCTTCATTTATCTTTATTTTACCTTTTTTCTTAGTTTCCTAGGACTGTCATAACAAAATACCACAAATTGAGAAACTTAAAACAGAAATTTATTGTCTCAAAGTTCTGGCAGATAGCATCCTGAAGTAAAGGTGTCAGCGGGGCCAACAGAATGTCATGGAGTGCTACTCTACCATGTGTCTGCTTTGTCTTTAACAAGTGTAAAATGATGCTTTAGATAGAAGAGTTTGACTATAATCTTCAGTAGCCAGTTCAAAATCTCCTACAGGTATCAGAGAATAGTGAAAGGTTCAAATTCAAGTTGAAATAGCTCTAGGTAGACAAAACCTGGTAAGTTTTTTATTTTAGTTCAACCCATTCAATCTTTGTAGAGAGATTTAATGTATTCTGTTTGGGTAAGACTGCAGAAGGCTGTTCTTGGGATTTGCTGCATACTGTCCCACATGCTGGTGATGTTGCTGTGGAAAGGAATGTATCCCTCTGAGGTGGGCTGCCAACCAATGTAAGTTGGGAGAACAAAATAAACAATTTGCTCTTATGCACACTTCCCAGGCTTCATATCATTCCACTGAAAGCTCAGTTTCCTGTACTAAATTTTTAAACACAATGGCCTTACTTTCACACTTATTTAACTGCTAGAACAGAAAGTATAAATAAATTATATACAGGAAAATAAGTCCTTATGCTCAGAGAACTGTTACATACACACACATTGTCTTCCAAAATAATCTAAAATGAAGCTTTCCCAGTAAGAAATAAATTGTACTAGTAATGAGTTGAGCAGCTTTATGGCTTATTGGTCATTTTCTTGATAATATCTGATTATTTCAAATACCTGCACACAAAATGAGTTTTCAAAATGAGAAATAGCACTGAGCATTAGGGTAATGGGTTCAAAAATTGGAAGCAAGATTTATATAACAAAAAGGATAATTTGCAGTTGGTTTAAGTCTCAACATTAAATGAAAAGATGCTCTTGAAGAAATAACCACAATAGCAAGAGTTACTAATACATTACACAAATATTTGTTCCCAAAGGTGATTAAAATCTAGTACAAGTGTTTAATTCAGATGTGTAACTGACAAATTGAAGATAATTGGAAATATCAAATTTAAAAAATTAAACTAGTATGGCCCAGATGGTCTAGCTAAGAGAAAAGCTTTATTAAAAACAGAAAAGAAATGTCAAATAATACATTCTTATATGAAAGTTGAGCCCATGAAAAACTCATCTATTTGCAATAATTTTTTTGATAAAAGATCATTGAGTTAGAGGTAATATTGAGTAGTATTTTGATAATCAGTACTATGGAAAAGCTAAACGCACAGTAAAAATTCATTTATATTTGATCATAAATGTTTTATACTTTCACTTGAATATGAATTTGGCTTCTGAGAATTTGCAAATACAGTAAAATAATTCATATGTTACTATTTCAGAGCTTTTTATAATTCAGATCTCAGTTTTGATGAATTTTTATCTTTTTTTCTACCTATGTTAAAGGAATTTTACATGCATTATCTCAAATTAACCTCACAAACATACTATCAGGAAAACTCATGTCATTGATAAGGAAACTGAGGTGTATAAAACCTAACTTTCCCTAAGCTGTTCAGTCATAACTACCAGAGTTATAATATTGAGGATGTTAGACTCTACACCCCTAGAATTACACAACACTTCTGGTTGTTGAATCCTGAAACAACAAGCAATGGTAGCATGGGAATGGGGAAGAACCTAGAATTAGGGATGCATTGGTTTCTTCTCTCTTTACTCAAGTAATGTTTCAGTCTTATATGAACTATTAAAGCACCCCCTGCCCATCTCCCAGCTCAATCTGCTCTCAGTTCAAAGAGGCTATCTTTTTCAGTGAAAACATGCGTTATTCATTGAGCACCCACTGTATTGCAAGCATGGGTCTGTGTGCTTGGGATACAATGATGAACAAACAGGTAAAAATATATTTCTAACAGGGGAGACACAATAAATATTTAAGACAATCAACAGGAACCAATCTGTCATAAGGGTGTTAAGAATAAGAGAGTGTGTATGATAGGGTGGACTAAAATTTAAATAATGTGATCAAGTTAGGATTTTTAAAGCTTACATTTGATAAAATGATTGAAGGAAATGAAAGAATTAGCCTGCAGATATCTGGCAAGAGAAAAGTGAGTACATGGGCATAGATGTTGGATATTGCCTGCCAGTTCAAGGAATATAAGGAAACAAGTGTAACGTGGGTGGAGAGGTTGATGGGGCAAGGAGGGCTATAGAAGGTTAAAGCTAGTGAGTAGCTGAAGTATGGATTTTGGCTTTTTCTTAAGTCATTTCTGTTTTCAGACCTGAACACTGAGTAATGCATACACACATGTGCAAAAAAAAATGTGTTCAAGATTGTTCATTGCAGCTTTTTGGTAAAGGCAAAAAGTTGAGAGGAGAAAAGCTAAATATCAATTAGCATAGACTGGTTAAATAAATATTGTAATAGTAATAGAGAACTATTATATCCTAATGTGAAATAATCTCCAAGTCATATATTTTAAATGAAAGAATCAAGGTGCAGTGCAGAGTACTTGGTGGGTTATAATTTGTGAACAAGAATGAATAGAGATATAGAAAAAGATACAGATATGAAATAATATGTAAGAAACTAAGCACATTGTTTGCTTCCAGGGGAAAACATCTAGGTGGCTAGACAGAGAATGGATACAGAATTTTTACTATGCTTCCTTTGTATGTTTTGAAATTTTTTAAGTTCGGTTGTACTGAAATTGTTCACATACCATACAATTATCCAAAGATCCAAAGTGCACAATCAGTTGCCCATGGTACCATCATATAGCTGTGCATCCATCACCACAATTAATTTTTTTCAATTTTTAGAACATTTTCATTACTCCAGAAAAGACAAAAAAGAAAACTCAAATCTTCTTATACCCCTAAAAACTCCCCCTCTGTTATTGACTCATAGTATTGGTATAGTACATTTGTTACTATTGATGAAAGAATGTTAAAATACTACTAACTGTAGTACACAGTTTGTAATAGGTATATTTATTCCCTATATACCCCTCTATTATTAACTTCTAGTTATAGTGTCATGCAATTTTTCTAGTTCATGAAAGAGAATTCTAATATTTGTACAGTCAATCATGGACATTGTACACCACGAAATTCACTGTTTCATACATTCCCTTCTTTTAACTTCCAACTTTGCTTCTGGTGACATATATGACTCTACACTTCCCCTTTCCACCACATTCACACACCATTCAGCACTGTTGGTTATTCAAACAATAACATGCTACTGTCACCTCTGTCTATCTCCAAACACTTAAGTTCAACCTAGTTGAACACTCTGCTCATAATAAGCAACCACTCCCCATTCTTTAGCATCATTCTATATCCTGGTAACTTATATTTCATGTCTATGAGTTTACATATTATAATTAGTTTGTATCAGAGAGACCTTGAAATATTTGTCCTTATGTGTCTGACTTATTTCATTCAATATAGTGTCCTCAAGGTTTCTTCATCATTTTTACAGCAGTTTTATTCACCCATCATACTTCTATCCTAAGTAAATGATCAGTGGTTTCCTGTATAGTCACATATTTATGTATTCACCACCATCACCACTATCTATATAAAGACATCTCCATTTCTTCCACAAAGAGGAAGAGTCAAAGAAAGTAGAGAGATAGAAGAAAAAGAAAAGACAGAAAAAAAAATCACAGCTAGAAAGCAACAAAAGTACAATAAAAGAGTCAAGACAACATCACCAATGCCAACAGTCTCATACCCCTCCATTATCCCTGTCTTATATGCATTTAACTTTGGTATATTGCTTTGGTATATTCCTTTTAAAGGAAGCATAATACAATGTTTCTGTTAACTATAGTCTCTTGTTTGCATTAATTGTACTTTTCCCCAATACCACCCTGTGCTGGTTTGAATGTATTATGTCCCCCAGAAAAAGCCATATTCTTTGATGCAATCTTGTGGGGCAGACATATTAGTAGAGATTAAGTTGGAATGTTTAGATTAAGTTGTTTGCATGGAAATGTACCCCACCCAACTGTAGGTGATAACTGATGAGATATTTCCATGGAGGCGTGGCCCCACCCATTCAGGGAGGCCCTTGATCAGTGGAGCCATATAAATGGGCTGACAAACAGAAGGAACTCAGTGCAGCTGCAGCTGTGAGTGATGTTTTAAAAAGGAGCTACAGCCAAGAGGAACACTTTGAAGAAAGTACAGGAGCTGCAGATGAGACAGTTTGAAGATGGCCATTGAAAGCAGACTCTTGCTCCAGAGAAGCTGAGAGAGGACAAATATTCCAAGTGCAACTCAGAGTGATATTTCTGAGGAACTGCAGCCTAGAGAGGAATGTCCTGGGAGAAAGCCATTTTGAAACCAGAACTTTGGAGCAGACGCCAGCCACGTGCCTTCTCAGCTAACAGAGGTTTTCCGGATACCATTGGCCATCCTCCACTGAAGGTACCTGATTGCTGATACATTACCTTGGACACTTTATGGCCTTAAGACTGTAATTGTGCAACCAAATAAACCCCCTTTTATAAAAGCCAATCCATCTCTGGTGTTTTGCATTCTGGCAGCATTATCAAACTAGAACACACCCTATTTTTATCACCTTGCAAGGCTGACATTCATTTGTTCTTCCTCATGTAAAAACATATTTGTACATTTTATCACAATTGTTGTCCACTCTAGGTTTCACTGAGTTATAAAGTCCCAGTCTTTATCTTTCTTTTTTCCTTCTGGTGTCCCACATGATACTAACATTCCTCTTTCAATGATATTCACAGTCATCTTTGTTCAGTGTACTTACATTGCTGTGCTACCATCACCCAAATTTGTGTTCCAAACCTCTTACTCCTGTCTTTTCCTATCCTTCTGTAGTGTTTCCTTTAGTATTTCCTATAGTGCAGGTATCTTGTTCACAAACTCTGTGATTGTCTGTTTGTCAGAGAATATTTTAAACTCTCCCTCATATTTGAAGGACAGTGTTCTAGTTTGCTAATGCTGCCAGAATGCAAAACACCAGAAACAGATTGGCTTTTATAAAAAGGGTTTTATTTGGTTACATAGTTATTGTCTTAAGTCCATAAAGGCCAAGGTAAGTTATCAACAATCAGGTACCTTCACTGGAGGATGGCCAATGGTGTCCAGAAAACCTCTGTTAGCTGGGAAGGCACATGGCTGGAGTCTGCTCCAAAGTTCTGATTTCAAAATGGCTTTCTCCCACGATGTTCCTCTCTAGGCTGCAGTTCCTCAAAAATGTCACTCTTAGTTGCTCTTGGGGTGTTTGTCCTCTCTTAGCTTCTCCAGAGCAAAAGTCTGCTTCCAATGGCCATCTTCAAACTGTCTATCTTCTGCAGTTCTGTCTTCTCAGCTTCTGTGCCTTCTTCAAAGTGTCCCTCTTGGCTGTAGCAAGCTCATTCTTTCTGTCTAAGCTTATATAGTGCCCAGTAAACTAATCAAGGCCCATGCTGAATGGGCCCCTCCATGGAAATTATCCAATTAGAGTCATCACCTGCAGTTGGGTGAGTCGCATCTCCGTGTAAATACTTAAAGAATTACATTCTAATTAACACTGATACATCTGCCCATGCAAGATTATATCAAAGATAATTGCATTTTAGGGGACATAATACATTCAGACCAGCACAGACAGTTTTGCCAGATATAGGATTCTTGGTTGGAGGGTTTTCTATTTCAGTATTTTAAATAAATCACACTATTTCCTTCTTGCCTCCATGGTTTCTACTGAGAAATCCACACATACTCTTATCAAGCTTCCTTTGTAAGTGATGGTTTGCTTTTCTCTTGCTGCTTTCAGGATTCTCTCTTTGTCTTTCATGTTTGATAATCTGATTATCAAGTATCTTGGCATAGGCCTATTCAGATCTATTCTGTACTTCTTGGATTTGTAATTTTATGTCTTTCATAAGAGATGGGAAATTTTCATTGATTATTTCCTCTATTATTGCTTCTGCCCCTTTTCCCTTCTATTCTTCTGGGTCACCCATGATATGCACATTCATGTGCATCATGTTGTTATTCAGTTCTCTGAGACATTGCTCATATTATTCCATTCTTTTCCCTATCTGTTCTTTTGTGTGTAGGATTTTAGGTGTCTTGTTCTCCAGTTCCTGAGTATTTTCTTCTGCCTCTTGAGATCTGCTGTTGTATGTCTTCTTTGTGTTTTTCATCTCTTATGTTGTGCTTTTATTTCCCTATTCTGCCAGTTGTTTTTTCAAACTTTAGATTTCTACCATATGGTCACTCAGTGTTTTCTTTATAGCCTTCATCTCTTTTGCCATATCTTCCCTGAACTTGTTGATTTTGTTTTTTATTTTATTCAGCATATTTCTTTGAAAATCTTTAATAGATTGCTTCATTAAAGTGAAACAATATCTCAACTGTATCTTGATTGAGGTGTAAGTTTTTTCCTTTGACTGGGCCATATCTCTGCCCTTCCCCATGTGGTTTGTAGTCCTCTGTTGTCTGGCATCTGGCTTCCCCAGTTACCCCAATCAGATTTTCCCAAATCAGAATGGGTTCAGGTCTCAGAATGGGGTTATATTCAGTTTCAAGTCTCCCTGTGTGTGTGTCTCAGAGATTGACAGATTTTCCCGTGAGGTCTCTAGCCACTGTGCTTTTCCTAAGCTGCTCAGCAGGTGGCACCTGTCAGCCTGTCTCTCCCAACTGGTGTAAAGAGGTGTGGAGTCTTTAGTTTTGGTTTTGGCTGTTTTCCCCCAGGCTCTGGGGTCTAGTTCTGAAGGGAAGACAGGTAATAAAGCTGCACTCCACCTCCTTCCTCTTAAGAAAGATACACCCCCTAGGGAGTTAACGTCTGCATTTATATTGTTGTCTCTCTGACTCTGTCAACTCCACCCCTGTCTGGGTCAGAGCACTGTGAACTAAAAACAGCTGAGGGTCTCTCCACTGAGCCCCTCAGGTTGAGAGAGAGAAAAGGGGACAGAAAGCACCCTTTTAAAGCCAGTATATGGACCCCCTGGTTTTCACTCCTTGGCCAGAGGTAGCCCTGGTCTTCTGGGCTTTCCCTCCTGGAACAGATGAGTCTTCTGGTTCTTTAAGGTCAGTCATCACTAAAAGCCTCTGTCTGCTTGCTGTCAGGGCAGGGGGGAGTTGTAGCTTGTATTCAGCAGTCCACATTTGTTAATTAAAACCCCAGTTGGAGGTGGGCTGAGCTACATTCGCTTGCTCGAAGTGTGCTACTTTCTACCACATCAAGGTATTGCAGTTCAGCCTGTGACTGGGCAAGGGAGTTTCCATAATGGTTCCACAGTTTTTACTTACAGGTTTTATGCTGCGATCTCAGGCATTCCTTCCAGTCCAGGTTGGTGTACAATGTGTGGACAGTCATGGTTGTCCCCCAGCAGTTATTCTAAATTATTTACTAGTTTTTCCTGGTTGTTTATTAGTTGTTCCAGGGGACTAACTAAATTCCACTCCTCCCTATACTGCCGTCTTGTATCTTTTGAAATTTGAATCATGTTAATATATCAAAGTACATGACATCTCCACCCATCCTTTCTCTTACTATTTTACTTTCTGAATTTCTTATTACTGATATTTACTGTTCAATCCATATCTTTTCTTGCCAATCCTTCCCCAACTCCATCCTGTAGTTTTTAGTTTTCAAGGCCAAAGGTTAGGGAAGGTTCAAGAAGCAATGTCTCTGTAGAGTAACAACTGAAGAACTTTGGGGAAGAATAAAGCCCTAATTCCTAGGATTTAGTGGAAAGACTTGAATATGGGGTAAAATTGCTCCACTGGATCTAGTTAGAAGGCAGAAAGAGATTCTGGAAGAAACAACTGGGTGAGCATAACTTGATTGCACATAAAATTGAACCTAGTCTACTGCTTTAAATACTGTTAATAAATCTATTTCCAACTCTGATTCCGTGGACTTGTACAAGTATGTTAACTACCACCACTACCACCACCATCCTCCCACTATCATCATCACACTTATTTTCCCTATAGATATGGAAATTTGCCCTCTTTTTTCATAAGATGTTGAAATATTCAGTGGGCTAAAATTTTCTAAAGAGCCTAAGTGAAAGGTAATATATAGCTAAGAAATTTAAATTTATAATTAATAATATGAAGTAACAGTCCAATATTTTATACAGATTTTGTATCCTCCAATGACCCATGGTTTAAAAAATGGAAATCAGTAGATCCATGAACTAATTTACACAACATTCTACTTATAAGCTAAATTGAAACCAGATCAGAATTTATGCAGTATTTGAATAAATGGTGATTGTGGCTAGGCAAATCATTTTGAGAGTGAGGATCATCATTTTTGGACAATACATCCAGCAACCACATGCATATAGGTATAATAAGGGTGACCAATATAATGGGCCATTAAATCCAGTCTCCTAATTTTAACATGTTCATGTTGGTAACACTAGCAATAATAATCTAACTTAAATAATCTAACTGTTGCATGCTAGACAGAGTGCTCTCTGTTGTACCTATTTTATCCTTACATAAAAACTATGCAATAGATGATACCCACACATATGGGAACACTAAGATTTAGAGGTTAAATTAATTGCCTAAGTTCACACAGCTAGGTAGTAAGTGGCAGCCCAGACTTTGTAAGATGCCTGAGCTTGAACTCTTAACAACTACTGTATACTTTTGATGTCTTCATAGCAGCCACTCTTTCTTGTTTTCATTGATGGAACTCCTTGTTTGCACTAGAGTGATTCTGTGGTAGTGGATTTAGAGGGCCCTTTTATTCTTCAAGCCATCCTATAGAAGACCACTGGTTAGAGTCCATTTCTATGGAGATGCTCTTCTGAAAGTGTGAATATTTGTGCCCCCTTCCACCTTGTCAGTGAAAGCAAGAAGATTATATAAAAATCCATCATAAAATACTATTTTTATATCTGGTACTTAGATCATATATCATATCCATCTGGAAGGATGGAAGGAGTGTACATTTTAAAGACACTGTCTTTTACTCCTTTGGTGAGGCAGTATGCTGAACCATTTTCAGGAGCAGCACTCCTTCTCAGAATATCTTCTGTGGAAGAAAAATATAATCCAGGACCAACATTCCTGGCAAGAGTGCATCAAATAGGAAATTCCTGGGCTTCTGGATATTCTGCAAAATTCAACTGAGAGAGAAAGAATATAGAAGAAATTTTCTTCCATTTCCCTTCATGGATGATGTAAGTCTTCATTTACTTAAAACACAGTTTACATAAAAGACGCTTTTCCTGCCTTTTAAGTTTCTGGAAACCCCCACATATAACAACTGTAAAACTCAATCGACTGCATTCAATTAAAGTTTGCTTTGACTAGTACTTAATTTTTACTAGCAACTCACTCAAAAGTCATCAGAAATTGTAGCAATTTCCATCAGAAACACTTACTAGAATTTAAAGTTGAGCCTCGTGGTATCTCAAAGGGCTGTTACCCTCTGATTGGCATCTTGCCTTTTTGCAACTTTCCAGAACTGCAAGTAGGCGAAAGCAGCAGAAGCTGTATCCAGGAAAATTCTGCCTACATGCTTCAAGTTCTAGGCATTCACTTGGCCTACTGGATGGACGTTTCTGGGGCACATAACTCTTCATCTTCAGGCTTATTACATTGAAATCAACATCATATTTTCTGCTTACTTCCCTTTTGAGTCACTTTGACAATCAGCATAGACTACTTAGATGAAGTGGAATTCACTCCTAAATATTTCTCCTCTCAGAGCTCAGATGAACAGAGCAATGTGCCCTTGCATGTGAGGAAAGAAAATTATTCCCCCCACAGGATTCCACTTCTCCACTTAATCCCTAAAAGCTAATGAACACTAACTTCTTTCTGTCTTCAAGTAATTTGTGTTTAGGGAAAATCCACATTATTTTTATGGTCATCTTGTTTTTGCACCGATCACTTCTACAAGAAGCTACAAGAAGAAGCAACTAGAATGATAGAAGACGGTGAAATTGGTAAATATGGTCAATCCTGATATGTCTGGTACAAAGAGAACAAATTGATCTTTTCAATGTCAATTATGCCACTCATTCCTTTTCAAGAAAGCATGACAATCTGTTTCCTAAATCTGAGAAAGCAATTAAATTTATGTCTGTGCTATAACTCTAAAATATTTTTAAAATGAAAAATATGAAGTGTCTGTACTTCAGGCCCAGCTTGTCCCCCACTTCCAGAGTCTGCTCACCCATTCGCCCTGTCTTGTTAGCTCTTGGACCACGTGCTTGTACATGGGGCACCACGGTGTCTGGGCCCTCTGGAAAATTTCAAAGACACTTTGAGATCAAGAACATATTATTTAGGGAGAAAACAAAGTCAGTGGGCCAAGGAGTGATGTCACCAACATGGCTACATAAGGCATCCCCTGGAAATGTCTTCCCTCAGAATCAGCTAACAAAAGGACAAATCCCACTTGCTTAGAACTTTGGAGGATGGGAGAGAATGGAGAAGGACTCCACAAATTCTGAATCAAAGAAAAATAAAATAATCTGCAAAAGCAGGTAGGAAATTTCCTTCCCAGATGAGCTTGTCCATACCTCCTCCCCCTCACTCAGTCCCGTGCATCTTGGGAGTTGTGCAGAGGCAGTGGCCCAGGTCCCTCCTGCCATAGATACATACTAAGGAGCCACTAACAGCAAGTTAGAAACACATGCATATGCAGACACAAGGGACCAAGTCAACAGAGACACAAGCTGGAACACAAGCAGCTAAGTCTTGCTGCATGAAAATGGACCCCCAGGGGAAAGGGGAGGAAAGACTGTAGCAGAACTGTGGGCAAGAGGTGCACATGCTAAATCCAGTTTCTGTTGGTTGGACCAACTAAATGCAAAATGAACTGATCTGGAGTGACCCAGCTTTTCTGGATTGACCCCATCTGGCTTCCTGAGGTGGGATACTCTAACAGGGAAGAAACTGCAGACAGAAAAGCCTCACAGAAAATAAAAGGGGGAGGGGGCTAAATTGGACTGCTGGCCAGACAGGTGGGTCCCAGAATTGAAAAGTATAAGGAAAAGAAGACACTGAATAAGGAGAGATTTAAACAAATTATATGATCTGGGAAGAAAATTCTGCACAAAATCAAACAGAACAGGTCAAGATTCTTAGAGAAAGAAGAGGAAAAGAAGCTTTCTCCTAGACATGAAACAATGGCACAAAACGACAATCTTTAAAATTATGCCACATATACCAAGCAAGAACCAGATGAAGAAGAGCTGAGAAAATATGAATAGTTAAATCACAGGCTACCCTAAATGTATAGAATAAGTTGGATCAAGCATGAAAGAGGTTAACACAAAGCCTATTAATAATAAAATTCTAGGCAAGAGGGAGAAACTGATCTTTAGAGTTATCTCATCAAGATAATCAGATGTCCAGACATCAGCAAAATTTACCAGCTATATTAAAAAAAAACAGAAAGATATATCTCAGTCAAAGGAATAAATTAAAACTTCATAGGAGACAGAATTTGGAACAACTAATCAAAGAAGTTCAACCAAATCTCCTAAATCAATTCAAGGAGATGAAAGAAAATATGGATAAAGAGCTAAAGGATATTAAGAAGACAATATGTGAGCATAAATTACAATTTGAAAATATAAAGAGAAATATGGAAGAAAGTATGGGGATGAAAGACACAATAACAGTTTAAAAATGCACTGGAGGCATGCAAAAGCATATCTGAACAGTCAGAGGAAAGTGGCAGCAAACTAGAAGATAGAACAATCAAAGTCACAGAGTCAGAAAAACAGAGAAAAGAAAACAAATATTGAGCAGTGTCTCAGAGATTTAAGTGGCAGCATGAAGCACACAAACAAACTCATCATAGGTGACCCAGAAGGAGAAGAAAAGGGAAACGGGGCAGAAAGAATATTTGCAGAAATAATGACTGAAAATTTCCCAACTCTTGTGAAATACATAAATATGCGTATCCAAGAAGCGCAAATACTCCAAACAGAACAAATTTATATATACCTATCGTGAGACACATACTAATCAGAATGTCAAATGCCAAATATAAAGATAGAATTCTGAAAGCATCAAGAGAAAAGCAAGTTATCACATACAAGGGATCCTCGGTAAAGCTAAGTGTCAATTTCTCATCAGAAACCATGGAGGCAAGAAGACAGTGATGTCACATATTTAAGGTACTGAAAGAGAAAAACTTCCAGACAAGAATTCTTTCTGCAGTGAAACTCTCCTTCAGCACTGAGGGAGAGTTTGAAATATTCATGGATAAACAGAACTGGAGAGAATTCATCAACAAAAGACCTACCCTACAAGAATTACCAAAGTGAATTCTGCAGGTTGAAAGAAAAAGACAGAAGAGAGGGCCTTGTAGTAGTGTGAAGAAATGAAGATCTTCAGTAAGGGTAACAAAAAGGGTAAATAAAAAACCCCATAGTACTGAATCCTCAAAATAAAATGCTCCTCTTTAATTCCTATAAGTCAGAATACAATTGAACAAGAAAAAGGCATATTTCCTGATAACGGACATGCAAAATATAAAATGGTAAACTGGGACAAAAGCAATTTAAATGGGAGAAACAGAGGGATATGAGAGCAGAGAATATGTATACTATGAAGCTAACTAGGTACCTTTTCAACTTAGTAGGTTATAGATATAGCTTGTGTAATATAAACCCCAGGGTAGCCACAAAAAAAGTATTTTAAAAATATACAGAAACAGAAATGAGAAAAGGACCAGTCAGATACACCATAAAAGATCAACTATAAAGAAAAGGAGTTTGCAATAAAGGAAAAGAGAGACAAAAAAGATATGACATATTAAAATCAAAGGACACAATGTCTGAAGTAAGCAGTGCCTTTACAATAATAGCACTAGATATTAATGAATTAAGTTCTCCAATCAAAAGACAAAGAATGGATAAAAAAGCATTATCCAACCACATGTTGCTTACAAGAAACTCACCAGAGACCCAAAGATACAAATAGGTTGAAAGTGAAGGACGGAAAAAGATATTTTTTGTGAAGAGTAGCCAAAAAAGAGTTAGAATCTAGAATACTGGTTGGAGAATGAGGAGTTAATACTTAATTTGTACAGAATTTCTATTTAGGTTGATTGTAAAGTTTTGGGTATAGATGGTGGTGATGGTAGCACATTATTATTCAGGTAATTAACAGCACCAAACTATATATGTAAATATGGTTAAAAGAGAGAATATATGTGATTAGAATAAAAAGTAAAAGATAAAACATAGAAAGGTATAACATAGTGAACCCAATGGTAAAAAATGGGCTATAGTTAATAGTACAAGTATAAAAATATTCTTTCATGAATTATAATAAATATATCACACCAATACAAGGTGTTAATAATAGGGTGGTATATTGGGGAAAATATACCTAATGTAAAGTATGGACTATGGTTAACAGTACACTTTTAATATTCTTTCATCAGTTTTAACAAAAGTACCACACTAACTAACTATAGGGGGTATATGGGAACGCTATAATTTTTACATGACTTTTTGTAAAACTACTACTTTTCTAATTTAAAAAAAAAAATTATAAAAATACAGCAGTCTTCAGTCATTAATATGACCAAAACTGTTTTGCTGAAAAATACAGCCCCGTTTGGTCAGAAACATTGATATTGCTCAGTGCATTTTCTCTTGATCTAGTCTCCCAAGCTCTTTTTAAGGGGTAAAACTAATGAATAGATATGAAGGTATTAATGATTCTATCTGGTGCTTTGTATAGTTAAAACCGCTGAAAAACACGAGGTCTTAGTCAGTTTCAAGATTCAGATCTAATGTACAGGGACAAAATTTGTTCACTCCAGGCAGAAAAATCTTTACTGCAAAATATTGTAGTCCTTCTCATTCAGAAACCTCTCTTTAACAATATTGAAAGGGGTAAATCCACGAGTTTTAAAAAGACAACAAAAAAAGTCTTGAAGTCAAGAACAACCAGTCCTAATATACGCTTATGTATGTAATGTGTTTTTGTATACTTACATATGTATGTACATATATTTTGGATATAGAAGTAACAATTATCTTTGCAGTTACCATATCAATGTTGCTAACACCACCTTTGACATATATTATATCCTGCCTGAAAGTCATGGGAAATGTCTGAAGCCATTTAGAATTTTTCACAAGGGAATATGAAAATTTGAATGGAAATACAAGTGACTGAAGAACTAATGAGAAATACAAGAGCCTCTACTGCTGAAGTCTCCAGAGCAGGCCTGCTTCTTCTCCTCATTTCTCTAGCCTGTCCACCGATTCTGGACAAACCCTAACATCCTGCCTATAAATTCCATGTTTTTCTCAAAGTTAGTCAGAGCCAGTTTCTTGCTTGCAAACAAAACTCCATACAAATGCATCGATGTACCATGGTATTATGTATAGCTGTCACTAGAGAGTGGCTGTGTTGGTAAATATCATCCTTCCTCACCAGAGAAGTGAAGAAATGCTTAGCTAGGATTAGCCCAGTGGAATTCAGCCATGGAAAAGAAAATGGTAAGTCATTGAACTTTCAGTAAGTATTTTAATCTCTTATGTCTCAGTTTACTAATCTGTGACATGGGAATAATAATACGTATTTCAAAGATTTGTTATGAGGATTAAATGTGGTAAAACAATAGACTCTTCCTTTCTTCTAGAGCCACTTATTTTGCCACCTCTTTTTGCCTCGAGCTAGTCAACATTGCATGTGAGTCTGTAACAATGGTCGTTCTCTCCTACCAAAATTGATATTCCATTTGCTTCAAGCTCAGACTTCAAAGAGATTAGTTTATACTGAACTATATTTTATAGGTCTAACCATTTCATGTCTTATAAGTTACCTCATTGGCATGGAATGTTGATAGTCTATCAATGCAAATTATACAAATTTACTCACCATGTTTGCTCTGTATTTTGTATAAGGCATTGGAGAATTATTTGTTTTAAACTACCCAAGCTTTTAGTAGAAAGAGAACAACTTCTGGGTGAACTATCACTAGAAAAAAGCACTCCTTCAGAAATATGGGATATTTTGGGCTTCCTTCCTAGGTTTCATTTTCAGAGTCCCCACCACATTACCAGAAAAATATTTCCCCCCACTAGCCTCTACAATTCACACAGAGTCACTGGAATTGTGACTACTGATTTCAATATTTTCAACATGTAGATGGGTATACCCCCAATGTTTGCTTAGCTTTGGAAATATTTTTTACCCTCTCCTAGGTGGTTGCTAAGAGACATTTCTTCCCAAAATCTTTGAGTCAGCCACTCCATGTAGGCATAGTTTACTCTACTGTATGAATTCATGCAAGTTAATTGACACTTTCTGGTCTGTGACTCACCTTATCACGTCAAAACCCCTTTGTCAGTCTGTGGATTGAAAGGAATGAATGGTGTATCAACCATAATGTAGAATGACTTTATTTTACTTTTTTGTTTTCATAATTTTCACACTGTATTTCATTTGTATTGAGTGACCAATTCCATCAAGTACTTCAAAAGAATTATGTAAAGCAAAATATTCCTTCTCACTCTCTTATCCCTGTTTTCTTCTTTGCTTTAACTTTTACCTTTTTATTTTTGAAGTTAATATGAATTGCTTTTTTTAAGAATTATTTTTGGTTGATTTTTTTAGGAACAGCAAAGATTAGTACCCGTAGTGGCAGGTTCTTTGAGAAATAGCAATGCAAATTAACCAAGACGGTTTACCTCAAGTAAAGGAATTGTGAAGTTTACTGTTAGATCAGAGTGGAGGTGGGAAATTATGAGGTGTGGATCATCATAGGATCTACGAACCAGAGGAATTATAAAGGATTTGTTTGTTAGTTTTTCAAGAGAACTGTTAAGGAAGAAGACATTTTCATTCCATACAACTAATTCTGATCCTTGGACAAAAAAAAAAATCTTAAAATAGAAAAGAAAAATTTAGCAATTATTTCCCTTTGCTTCAAATCTATATTTAGCTAATATCTCTTCCTAGTTAGTACCTGATTTCCTAGTTATTACCCTGGATACATAATTTCCATAACAGTGTTTGGCAGAGAGTAGGTTCTCAATAAATATTTGACAACAGATAAATGAATAAAGAAGTAAATTAAAAATGATCTTCTCTTTTATGTCATTGTTTAGTATGTGGAAACTGAGTAGAAGAATGAGAACCCAAGAAATTTGTGACTGAAAATGTGTGATACACGGTGACCTGTAGATTAACCTGAGTTTTTAAAGACACACTGAGGGAATAAATATCAAGGAGATATTGGCTCTTAAATGCTTGCATCAATAAGCATTTATTTGACATCTGTTGCTCTTAGTGCATCAGTTAAGGAAGCTCAAAAGAGCTGGTTGTTATATGCCAATAGAACGTAGTCTAAACGAAATGGCAAAATATGCGTAACAATAGCAAATAAAATGCAAAAAGCAAACCCCATATGAAATATTTCTATTTAAATATAAAAATAGGCATTCACAAACATGGAATTAAGGAAGAATTCTCAAAGGACATTGTGTTTTATGTCAGTCTTAAAAGGAAAAGATTCTTACAACCCCTTAAATCTAGAGAGCAATTTGTCTTTTTTACCAGAATTGCAACAATAGTTTGATTGTACCACACTGAATATTTCACCCAAAAGAAAAAAGATGATTTATGAAGCAGAGCATTGTTAAAGTATAATTTTCAGAGAAAGTAAAATCAGGATTCTCATGCAAATATGAAATGAACACATGTCAAAGGTCTTATTTAACTTGTTAATTAATGAGAGAATCAGTAAAATGTTATGACCAGGTCAAAAAGCATTTGAGAAGCTAGTTGCATATGCAATTAAATAAAAAACTATGAGGATAAAATAGGTGGCTTAGAAACAAAATTGTTTTATGCCTTACAGAGAAGTGAACCACATATTCCATGGAAAAGAAATTACTTGCATCTCTCCCAGACAATTAACCTCAGCCCCTACTGAGCTGTAAAAAGAACACCCCAGCCACTAGAAAGTCATGCCCAACACTGTACTGAAAGCACATCCAAGTTCTGGATAATTACTCTGACAGCATTAACATATCTTTGTTTAACATCTCTCCCAAATCATTTACCATTGCAATATATTTTGAAAGGTCAGTTTGTGTTTTGTCAGGGTTGCTTCTATTTCTGCCAGTTGGGATATATTATGTCCCCCAGAAAAAGCCATGTTCTTTAATGCAGTCTTGTGGAGGCAGATGTAATAATGTTGATTGTTGGAACTTGCTGACTGTTTCCTTGGAGATGTGACCCACCCAACTGTGAGTGACTCCTTTGATTAGGGTGTGACCTCTTGATTGAATGTTTCCATGGAAATGTGGCCCCACCCATTCAGAGTGGGTCTTGATTAGTTCACTGGAGTCCTGTAAAAAGAGGTCACAAAGAACCTCAGAGGAACTGAGAGTGACATTTTGGAGAAAAGTTGCAGATGAGTTAGACATTTTGAAGACAGCCATTGGAAGCTGGCGCAGACATTTTGGAGAATGTCAGTTTGAAACACAACCTGACAGCAAGCAGAGCAGCCACGTGCCTTCCCAGCTAGCAGAGGTTTTCTGGATGACAATGGCCTTTCTCCAGTGAAGGTACCCTATTGTTGACACCTTACCTTAGACACTTTATGGCCCTAAGACTGTAACTGTGTAACCAAATGAATTCCCTTTATAAAAACCAGTCCATTTCTGGTGTTTTGCATTCTGGCAATTAGCAAACCAGAACATAATCTTAGCTTGTTTGCTTTGAAGAGAGATTAAAAAAATACAGAATAAGGAATTTATATAAGCTTCCAACTTCCTTATTTTCTACACTTTTAAAATGTAACTTCTACTTTGATCACCTATTTAGATGTGATGCACACAGATAGTAGAAAGCAAAAATTATGAAAAAACTCTCCTTTCCTATTATGCACTCTAGTGGCTCTCAGTAACATGATTGTGCTAATACAGTGAAAGTTGAAGTATCCAAAAGCAGTGCATGTATTAATCAATATTTTCCTCATAATTGGAGATGGTTGCATGACATCTTTCTAGCTGCAAAGATGGAATATTTACTCAGGCCATCTTGAGGATATATGAAAGTCAGTATCAACAAACTGTCAGGGCAAATCATCTCTAGAGATGAGCTTCAAGCCTCTCCTCTCTTTCTGCTTCTCCCTGTGTGTTTTCCCATTTCTCCCTCCTTCCTTCCTTCTCATGTAATCTTTATTTCTTGGTCTTTCTGCTTCCTGTTGTATGTATGGACTTTTCCACCTATCCCCTACCCCCAAATGACCATTAACCCATCATATTCCATATAATTTCCATAGAGAAGCATAATAATTGGTTTATCTAATTACCATCTTCTACATTAGAAAAAGGCCTTTGTACCATGGCGACTTATAGATTCCCACAAGCCTATGTTGATTACTTTGGGATCATGTGCATTTCCAGGCCAATCAGTAGCTAATCATATGAAAAATAAACTTAGCACTGCTTCATTGAGAACACTGAAGCCAGACTAAAGTGCACTTTTAGGGAGAAGAGGATGATAGGCATGGCAAAATATTTCACTCATTGCTTCCTGCAAATTTTAAAATAGTTTCTTACAGCATGCATTAAAATACTTTTACATTTCCTTACATTATAAATGAAAATATATATTCACTTAGAAAATATGGAAATTATAGGTGAGTAAAAGCTTGCAATTCCTTCACACAGTAACACCACTATTAAAAATCTGTTGAGAAGATATTCATGCATTGTGTGTGTATATACAAAAAATCAGTATTATTATTTTATGTGTATCTCTATAATTTCTAACCTGTTCTTTCACTTACTAGAATAGAAATTTGATGAGAAGATATTCATGCATTGTGTGTGTATATACAGAAAATCAGTATTATTATTTTATGTGTATCTCTATAATTTCTAACCTGTTCTTTCACTTAATAGAATAGAAATTTACTTCATGTCATTAAATATTCTTCAATAATATAATATTCATGGCTAGCTAGTATCCCAATATATGGTTCTAGCATAAATAACTTAATCCTATACTGTCAAAGATGTAGTAATGATACCAATGTAGGATGGGCTCTTTGCCCGATGTACTCAAATGACCAATTCCTGAGACACTGGGGTTTCAAAAAGAAAAAGAGTTTATTGACAAGTGCAAAACAGGAGATCAGATGGCCTTTCAGCCTAAAAATCTGTCTCCCTGAACAATAGTTAACTCTAATGGTTTTATAGTACTAAAAGATGGGCAGGTTTCAGGATAATGATCACAATGGTTCAAGATGATAAGGTTAGAAATGATATAGAATTGGGGTGGGTTAGTTCTGGGCTGACTCAAGGCCTTTCATTAAACATTAGAGGCTGTCTTTAGTGATCTTAAGACTCTAAAGTTCAAAAACTGGATAAAGGGGGTACAAATGGGGGCCAACCAAAAGATTTTTACAATCACAAGATTACAAGGTAGAGGATATCTAGTTATATAATCATTATCAGAGATCAAGGCAGCTGGATTATAGTTCAGAGTTTTCAGGTACTTCCCTCTGTCTACTCTAATATACCAGAAAGTAAAAAGGAATATCTATGTAATGATTCAGTAATCATAATCATCTCTTAAATCCTAAATTCTGTGTTACAACTCCTCCCTCTCATTTGATTATTCTCTCAATCTTGAGGAATAGCTGGGCAACAACCATTCTAACTTCTTCATGTTGAAAAGGTATGTCAACCTTATGGGGTAGAGGAATGAAACTGGTTCTTGTTCTCATAGAAACCAGTACTTCTGAGTTTTGGTTGTTATGTGACATAAGAAAAATCTGGAGGCTTGAAGTCTCTGAAAAATAAACTTAATAAGTAAAACTTTCTAGAGTCTTAGATAGAGCCCAGAATATTCTTCAGGGTTTTCAGGAACACTCTTGGTTGGGGATTGACATATTGTGGCAGTTTGCAATATCTAGCTAAAATTTGCATAAGAGTGACCTCCAGAATGACCTCTCAACTCTATTTGAAATCTCTCAGCCACTGAAAGTTTATTTTGTTTTATTTCTTTTCTGTGTTTTGGACAAAGAGTCCCATGATGCCAGGGCCAGGCTCATACCTGGGAGTCATGTCCCACAATGGCAGGGAGACTTACACCCCTGGAAGTTATGTCCCAGGTAGGGTAAGGTAGTCAATTTATTTGCAGAATTTGGCTTAGGGAGAGAGACCACATCTGAGCAACAAAAGAGGTTCTCTGTGGGTGACTCTTAGGCATTACATAAGAGCCAGCCTTAAGATCAAGGGCTTGTATTATTAAATTGGGAGCTCCAATTGCTTAAGAGAATAGCAGGAATTCCCCAGGTGGAAAAGTTAAATAGTTTCACATTTTTCTCCAGTCCCTCAAAGGACTTTGCAATTTTTTTTTTTATTTTCTGTCCAAAATACTCTGAAATCCATCAGGGTATTGCATTAACCTGTACAGAATATCAAGATCTCATTCCTATTCTAGGTTTCATGTAATTAGTTTTCTTAAATAAACTGACCAGACAGGTTAAATTAGACAGGTTGCCACAGAAAACTTAAATTTTGGACAAAATAAATATCTCTTCTTTTGGTCTCACACAGAAGTTAAAGTTTTAAAATACAGGCAGTATCTTTCTTTAACCTGTATTCTGATTTGCTTTAGACCTAACCAGATTAGACCCATTTACATCCCTAATTGAAGTTTAATCCTTTTCCACTTCTTTAACAGTTACTGTATCATAATAATATTGCTTCTCCAGTACTTATAGAATAAGTGTGACTGCTGTAAGAGCTTAAAATCCAGGCCCAAGGTTTCTTAAAAGCATTTTCTAAATTAATCTATTCTCAGAAATAAAAACATTTTACAGCTGAATTTTATCAGGGTCATTAACCACAAACCACAGCAGAACTTTTGTCCTGTCTCATATTTACACATTTACCAGAGTTACATTAATTAACAGGTAAAACATAATTTATATATGTCTGGCTTCTCTTTTAAAATTTCTTTTTGTTGAAGATGAAGTTCTGACTTATAGCTGACCACATGAACTTTTAGAGAAGCATTTGAGCAAAGTAGTGTAACTGACAAGTGATTGTTTCCATGATCGGTAACCTTTTTCAAGAATAACTAAAACTGTGACTAACCACATCATACTGTTTCCTTACATCATGTAGGTCAGCATCAGGATATAACATGGGCAGTGAGAACACTTTCAAGTCTTTAGGAATTAAAAAATCTCTAAATACATGAATAATGTTTCACAAATACAAATTTAGCTAACAGAAGGATAGAAAATCCCTTTTAATTGTGGTACTAATTCCCAAACATTAACTATTTTAGCACCTCATTTTTACAAGGTGGAAGAACAAATCCTTTGCAACAGTTTTCCTTTAAAAATGAGATGTCTTCTGAAATAAAGAGTGATAAGGTCAAAAGAAAACATCAACAAGGATACTATTATGATATAATATAAAATCTTTGTCTTCTAGACAGAGTACTCAGATAGCTAAGAAAAAATTATATCCTTTCATTAAGAGCAGACCAACAATCCACATTAATATAACAGAGAGAAAACTAAATTCCAGATTTGTATCAATACACAGTTTGACATAAAAGCTGTTTAGAAAAAAGATCATAAACAAGCCTATCAAATTTTTGGTCAGCATTGACTATAAGAAACAGAATTCACTTTCATAAACCTTCTACAACTTCCCATATTCATTCAGGTCTTGTCTTATATATTAAAAGTAGTTGTTCTATTTTAGGACTAATCATTCTCCCTTAGACAAGCTTAACAAATTTTGGTCATCATTGACTACAATAAACAATATTCACTTTCACAAACCTTTTATAATTTTCCATATCAATTTCGGTCTTCTTTTACATTCATTTTACACTAGAACAAACCATATTCCCTTAGACAAGCTTAACAAATTTTAGACAGCATTGATTACAATTAAAAAAAAAAAAATCACTTTCACAAACTTCTGTAATTTTCCATATCCATCCAGGGCTTGTAGTCAGCAATGATGGCAAAAAACAAAATTCACTTTCAGAAACCTTTTACAACCACAAATAAAATTCATTTTAATCAGAAAATACGGTGATCTTAGCATGGAGAATAATCAAAACACTATCCATTCCACGTTTAATCATTGTTTATCAAGACTGCATACAACTAGAAATAAATTTCATAACAAATTTACAAAGCCCTTTGAACATACATACTAACCTCCAAAAACAGTATTCCAGAAAGGAAGAAGAGGAAGAGATACTAAAAAATAATAGAATAAGAAAAATTTATGTTTGGGTTTTTAATGCAGCCAGGCATTTATATACTTTATACACACAACACACAAAGTGGTTACTTCACAATATGTTTAAAACAAATCAGTCCAAACAAGCATTAGCTTCAAGGTCAGAAGAGCCCACGTTTGAAATGTAATCAGCTCCTGAAAACTTAGGGGATATATTCAGAAGAAACTCAACTTTTTCTCAACAGTATTACCAAGTACTAAGCAATACAAGGAATATGTTAGTTCGCAAAATATTTAGAAGTTCTTTTAGAAGTTATGGCTTCTAAAAAACTGGATCAGAGCTCTACTATTCAAATGCTACCCTCTTATTCAAAGGTCTTACAAGAGTCATCTCTTCTGTGAGATCTTCCCCTAAGTCATTCTTTATTTGTCTGCCTTCTTTTTTCTGAATTCCTCCAGCATTTTACTCCTTTATTAAGATAATTGGCAGGTACTCTAAATACCACTGTCTTATTTTATGCCCTGGTACAAGTATATTCCAATTAGAATATAAACTCCTTGAAGACAAGGATTACATCATCCCCATTCATGACAGCAATTTACTAATCTGATTATGTAATATACTCCTCATGTATATTGACTGACATTAACAAAGTCACCATAAATTCAAATTCTTCCTCATACTGGGGTAACAAATAGCAAAGTAATTAAGGAGACAGTTTCTCTGAAAGCCAGGTAATTAAGATTATGAAAATCTCATTAATATTTCTTACTAAACTCAACTGTCTCTATAAATAGGATATTTTTGAAGCATCAACATATCTTAGTTTTTATTATATTTTATATAAATATCATCATTACCAAGTACATTGCTCAGTTTATGCAACTTGTCTAGTTGGGCTATTTTTTAAGGGGAGTTTTAAGAATGTGTTTATCTTCATTTTCAACCCTATTAATATAGATACATGAATATTACACAAACCTACAACTTTCTATATTCACTCAGGCTTTGTTCTACACATTCTCAATGGTAAAACACAAAACTTTCCTTTAACAAAGCACATCTTGTGTAATTTACATATCAGAATAAATCACATATTTGTTTAATTCAAAATATCATCATAAAAACAGGAATAGGATGAATCTTTGTCGCTGAATTTTTTTCTGACTGTATTTGCTTTCTTTTCTTCTATGGGAACTTAAGAAATGTTTGTATTTTCATAATATCCCAAATTATATCCAAATGCAAAAGCATATTGACTACTAAGCTCTGGAAAATACATTGCAATCATTTAATTTGTCCCCCACATAAATCCAGGAAAACTTTTTCATAGCTCTCAGGGACATTTTCATATAATTACTGAAATTTGGCAATTAGATTTTATTCAATTACTCTTGTCCCAAGGCTATTTATATTTTAATAATGATTTATTTACTACAGTTATTGTTGCAAAACTATTATTGAAAAATAATTTTAGGTGGGGAGTTCTTTCAGAACAAATATTATCTATTTGGCAGCATTTCTTCAGTGCCTACCATTTCTAATCTCCAGGCCCAGTAGAAAGAATTCTAAATGCAACTTGTCTAGTTGGGCTATTTTTTAAGGGGAATTTTAAGAATGTGTTTATCTTCATTTTCAACCCTATTCATATAGATACACCCACCCTCCCCCATCTTTTCAGAGCCAATATTTCCCCCATAGCTGCCTTAGCTGGTTAGGCCCTGGGGGCAGGGATATGTGAGACAAAAAGAATGAGGCTTTGTGTTAAAGGTTTTAAATGATGATGGTGAGATTTAAAATGCCTAAGGAGAAGTGGGGCAAGACATCAGCATAGGGAGGCGTGGAATTTAGTTAGTCCTCTAAAACAACCAGCAAATAGCCAGGAACAACTAGTAAATAATATGGAACAAATGTTAGGAGGACTTCTGTGACTGGACAACATCATATACCAGTCCAGAATGGGTGGAACAGCTGAGATTGCAGCATAAGAAGGTAAATAAACTTCCTCAAACTGCAGAGCTGGCACACCTCCCCCACCAGCACAGCAGGTGAGTCAGAACACTTCCCTGTGGGAAAAAGAAGTAGTCTGTGCTGGGAGCAAAGGAATATATCTCAACCAAGCTCCAATTGTGGTTTTCATTAACAAATTTGGACTACTGGATGCAAAATATGAGCACAGATAAACCTGGACCAAGCAGGAAAGGAACCTGGAGGTTTCTTTGGGCAGAGAGGAGGCAGGGCTGACAGAAAAAAAGATACATAAATAAGTAAAAACAAAGGTTTTGGAGTTGGTTGAGCTCAGAATAATGGAAAATGGCTGTGTTCCAAGAAAAGGGACACAAAGAACCAAGTATCAACTCTGGTTATTGCCTGGTGAACTGGAGGATTGTGGACTGGTTCTGAAAAGAGGACTTTTTTTCTTTTTTTCTCTCATTCTAAGTAGCTTACTAGAGAAAACCTCAGGCATTTTCAGTTGCCAGCATTGACTCAGGCAAGGGTGAAGTTAAGATAGAGTCAAAAGAAAAACTCAAGTGTAGGAGATAATTCCCTTAAAGGACTTATCTTCCATAAGAAAAGTGGGGGCAGGGTTCAACTCAAGTTACAGAGCACCCTCAGACCCCAGGTCCTAGGAGGGGGTAAAAAACAGAAACAGCTTAAGCTTCACTTCTGACACCCTCAGTCCCTGGATGGGACAGGATCCACCAACATGTAAAGGGACCACAATTCTTTGTGCTGGTGGGGAGCTGCGGGCTGACAAGCACCACCTTCTGGGCAGGATAGGAAAAGTACAGAGACTACAGGCCTCACACAAAAGTCTGACAATCTGCAGGGTCCCACTCTCAGGAAACCTGATACTGATTAAAAATTTCTCCTGAGACCTGGGCCCATCTGCTCTGGGAAAATCTGATTGGGATAATCAAGGAACCTAGATGCCTAGACAAAAATTATGAGTCACACTAGGAAAAACAAACATATGGCTCAATCAAATGAACAGGCTTACACTTCAAATGAGAAACAGGAGTTGAAACAACTAATTAAAGATATTCAAACAAATATGATAAACCAATTCAAAAATCAATTTAACAAGTTGAGGGAAGATAAGGCAAAAGAAATGAAGGATATAAAGAAGACATTAGGTGAACCTAAGGAAGAACTCAAAAGTTTGAAAAAACAATTGGCAGAACTTATGGGAATGAAAAGCACAAAAGAAGTGATGAAAAACACATTGGAGACATGCAACAGCAGATTTGAAGAGGCAGAAGAAAGGATTCATGAACTAGAGGACAAGACATATGAAATCTGACACAAAAAAACAGATAGGGAAAAGAATGGAGAAATATGAGCAGGGTCTCAGGGAATGGAGAGACAACATGAAACACATGAATATATGTGTCATGGGTGTCTCAGAAGGAGAAGAGAAGGGAAAGGAGGCAGAAAGAATAATAGAGGATATAATCACTGAAAATTTCCCAGCTGTTATGAAAGGCATAATATTACAGATCCAAGAAGCACAGCATATCCCAAATGGAATAGATCTGAGTAGACCAACCCCAAGACACTTAATCAGATTACCAAATGTCAAAGACAAAGAGAATTCTGAAAGCAGCTAGAGAAAAGCAATCCATCACATACAAAGGAAGCTTGATAATACTGTGTGATCTCACAGTAGAAACTATGGAGAGCAGCATGATTGTTCCACAGGAAGCTAACTTAGGGGTTGCCATAGGGTCCTCTAATCCTGTTGTTGGGTATGTACTTGGAAGAACTGAGAGCAGAGACATGAGTGGACATTGCACACTGGTGTTTATGGCAGCAATATTCATGATTTGCATTGGATGGAGGTGACCTAAGGGTACATCATTTGATAAATAGAGTGGTGAACTGTGGTGTATGCTTACAATGGAATACCGAGCAGCAAAAAGAAGAAATGAAGTTGTGAGAATTAGGTGAGTGACCCTGGAAAACAATGTGTTAAATGAAATAAGCTAGAATCAAAAGATAAACATTATAATGCCTCACTAATATGGACAAACTATAATGTGAAAACACTGAGAATTGAATCTGAGGGCATAGATGATCAGGGGAAAGTGTATGGCAAAGGTTCCTAGACTGTAAACTCTTACAACAGTCACAACTATTCATGAGTGGTAACAATCATCTCTAAATACTGAGGTGCTGAGCTGTTTGTGTATAACATGACTGGTCCCTGGGGCAGTGGGTACATGTGTGACAACTGAGACTCAGAAACAGAGTTCACCAGCTATGAATGTCAACATTACCCCATAGAGCAAATGTTAAAGAAGCTGAAAAAGATATCAGATTTCAGTTAGAGATATGAACAAAATTGACTTGTTTGAAACTAAGGTAAAACAGACTAAAGGGAAAAGGATGATAATGACTGTGTTTTAAAACCTCAAATTCTATGTGAGACCAAAGGAAAAAATGTTTATTTGGTGAAAAATCTATAGTCTATGTAGAGCACTATATAATTTAACTTTTATGGTCAATTTATCGAAACACTGCAATTACATGGAACCTTGAATGGGGGTGAGATCTGGTTGGTTTCTACAGGCTAGCATGAAACCCTGATACATCCAGAGTAATTTGGGCAGAGAATAAAAATGTATTTTCAAAGCCCCCTTGAGGGGAAAAATGTGGAAATATTAAACTTCCCCACATGTAGAATTCCTAATATTCTCACAAGCACTGGGAACTACAATTGTAGCAGGCCAAGCCCTCAATCTTGAGGCTTTCCCTAATGAAGCTTGTTACTGCAAAGGAGAGGCTCAGCCTACATATAATTATGCTTAAGAGTCATCCCAGAGAACCTCTTTTGTTGTTCTGAAGTGGCCTCTCTCTCTGTGTCCACTCAGCAGGTAAACTCACTGCCCTCCCCCCTACATGGGACATGATCTCCCTGGCAAAGTTGGACATCACTTCTGGGGATGAGCCTGGAACCAATATCATGGAATTGAGAAAGCCTTCTTGATCAAAAAGGGAAAGACAACTGAAACAAAATAAAGCTTCAGTGGCTGAGAGATTTCAAATGGAGTTGAGAGGTCTTTCTGGAGCTTACTCATGCATTACATAGATATTCCTTCTGGAGGTTACTCTTATGCATTATATTGATATCCCTTTTTAGTTTTTAGCCTATTAGAATATCTAGAAGGAAATACCTGAAATGTCGACCTGCAAACCAGTGTCCTTGTTTCTTGGAGATGATCATATAACTATATAGTTTGTACAGATGTGACTGTGATTGTGAAAATTTTGTGGTTCACACTCCCTTAATCCAGTGTATGGACACATATTAGAAAAAAAGGGGGACAAATAGTAAATGAATAATGAGGGG
Organism: Choloepus didactylus; assembly: GCF_015220235.1. Taxonomy (NCBI): domain Eukaryota; kingdom Metazoa; phylum Chordata; class Mammalia; order Pilosa; family Megalonychidae; genus Choloepus; species Choloepus didactylus. The sequence continues at coordinate 110,583,085 of NC_051309.1, read as the reverse complement.
AGGACTATGAGATGGTTTGGGTGTTCTCTTTTACTTTTATTTTTATTCCCATTTTTATTTTTATTTTTTGGAGAAATGAAAACATTCAAAAAATTGATTGTTGTGATGTGTGCACAACTCTATGGTGATTCAGTGAACAACTGTACACTTTGGATGATTGTATGGTATGTGAGTGTATCTCAATAAAATTGCATGTAAAAAAATTTTTTAATAAAAGAATTTTAAAAGACCCCTAAAGATGTCTTAGGGTTGATGGGATTTCCTATGCATACATTAAAAAGGAAGAAAGAGATAAAATCAAAGAACTAATGTAACAACTGAAGAAGCTATAAAATGAACAGCAAATTAATCCTAAACCACTAGAAGAAAAGAAATAACAAGGATTAAAGCAGAAATAAATGACATAGAGAACAAAAAGACAATAGAGAGAATAAATAAAACCAAAAGTTGGCTCTTTGAGATCAACCAGAATAACAAGCCCTTAGCTAGACTGACAAAATCAAAACGAGAGAAGACCCAAATAAAGAAAATGTTAAATGAGAGAGACAACATTACTGTGGATCCCAAAGAAATTTAAAAAATTATAAGACGATACTTTGAACAACTGTATGCCAACAAACTAGATAATGTAGAGGAAATGGACAATTTCCTGAAAACACATGAACAACCTAGATTGACCAGAGAAGAAATAGAAGACCTTAACAAACCAATCACAAGCAAAGAGATCCAAGCAGTCATCAAAAAGCTTCCTACAAATAAATGTCCAGGGCCAGATGACTTCACAGGGGAATTCTACCAAACTTTCCAAAAAAAAACTGACACCGATATTATTTAAACTCTTTCAAAACATTGAGTAATATGAGTACTACCTAACTCGTTTTATGAAGCTAACACTCTAATATCAAAACCAGGCAAAAGTTCTACAAGAAAGGAAAACTAAGGCAAATTTCCTTCATCAATATAGATGCAACAATTCTCAACAAAATACTTGCAATCAAATCCAGAGAAACATTAAAAAAATCATACACCATGACCAAGTGGGGTTCATTCCAGGCATGCATGGATGATTCAACATAAGAAAATCAATCAATGTAATACAACACATTAAATCAAAAGGAAAAAATCAAATGATCATCTCAATAGATGCTCAAGAATCTTTTAAATTTGATCAACGATATCTTATTTTCATAAGTTCCACTATTTTTTATTTACTCTTGCAATTCTTCCTTATGCTCTTCTAGGGTCTTCTTCATGTCCTTTATATCTTGAGCCATGAAATTAATGTTTGTGTTTACTGCTTTGATTAATTGCTCCAAGTTCTGTGTCTCCTCTGGCTTTTTAATTGGACATTTGTGCTATCTTTATCTTCTGGTTTCTTCATACACTCTAATTTTCTGTTGTTTTTGGCTTCTTTGCATTTGCTTATCTTGGTAGGGTTCTTTTAGGATATGCAGGATTATTTGAACACTTACTTATAATTTGGCAGAGCTACAGCTTGGTGGAGTACTTTCCCTGACCTACCAGCATGTGGTGCTCCTGAGCCATCCCTTACACCCATGCCAGTTTGCCCCAACTTCATTCTATGCACTAAGTGGGCATCCAAACCATGTGGAGGTCCAATCAGGGCACCAATTTTCCACATGCACTGGGGACTGCCAGCCCTGTGGGTGAGGCTGTGCCCTGTGCACTTTGGCAGGGTGTCTGCTCCAGGTCACGGTGGTCCCAGCCATTCCCAGGGCTGCAGGTGGAGTACTCTGCAGCTGCAGAGCTGTGTCACTCACCTTTCATCTCAAATGTCCCACAGTCCCTCTTTGCTGTGGGCCCATGATTCCCTGGGATTGTGGGAGGGCTCCTGGCACTTCCATGTGGCACCCATGCCTCTAGGCTGTGCATACCATGGGCTTCTGTGGAGGAAGGGTGGATGCCATCACAAGCCTGCTGAATCCCTAATTCCCTCAAGGAAGCTCCCAGCCCTGGGGCCATGAAGGGTTGTCTCCCAGCCAGATGCAAAGATGGATGTGTGGGGCATGGAAAGCTGCCCTTTCCACATTTGTCTGCTTTCTCCAACCTCTAGTCTTTATCATGGGTGCTCTTGGCTGCAAGTATGTGAAGGGTTATCAACCATGCCAGGTAGTGAAGAGGGTGCCTGCGGAGTGGAAGTCTACTCCCCACCATGCCACGCATCAGCTCCAGTGGACCCATTCCCCAGAAGAATTCTGGGTCAAATGCTCACCTGTCTTGAACCCAGTGTATAGGTTTCTACAAGTACATATTCACTGTGGTGTAAAGTCCCTGCCCAGCCAGTGGAACCCTGGAACTGCTGTTCTGGAGTGCTTTCTGTTCTAAATCCAGTGTTTTTCATGGAGGAGTATTTTGCTCTATATCACCTAATCTGCCATATTGGATCCACCTCAGAAATGTATTTTTGAGAGGGACAAATAAAGGATTGAATATACATCATCCCATTTCTCCTCTCTTGCAGAATAACTCTAACTATAATACAGTGTCCTTTTCTAAAGGAAAAATCCATTTCTTTCCTGAGGCTACTTTGTTACATAATCTATTTTTGTTGTTTTTTTCCATAGGCTCATAACTAAAATCTTTCCAATTTTTCAAGATACAGTGCAAAGGGTTATATTCAGGAATGCTCTTAGAATTAGAATTTCCCATTTTAAAGAATATTTGCAATCAGTAACAATAGTAACTGAACAATACTAATTTGAACAATACTAATGCAATAATGTACCAACTAACATTCAAATGGACTCTTCACACTCAACTATACACTATGTAACACACTAATTAGCAGTTAAAAAGCATCATACACTGAATTTCATTAAATACCAATTAATTGTTGGATTACTTATTTTCTAGGAGTGTACTCAATAATGAATAGACTCAAAAACAGAAAGGTGTAGAGGTCAGAGCAAAGGGGGTTTGCTCTGGAAATGGGACCAGGCTTAAAAGCCAGGTCCAGGGGACTCAAACTGCTGTATTTCCTTCCTGACCTACTTTTACCTTGATGACCCACTCATTCAGTCTGATGTCCAGACTTGGAATTGGAAATTGTTTCTTTTTGAAGCTTTTGAAGGCATTGAGAGTCTGTAGTACTGGTAGAATAGAGAAAAAAACACTTGCAAACTTTTAGACTGAAAGGTTCTAGGGTCTACAAAAGGCTCAATTACTGTGTTTACCTGTCCCACCAGAGCTCCAGAACTTTGGGTAGTGGGACCTCTTGCTTCTTAGAACACTTTTTCCAATCTGGATCACCAAATTGATACCAATCAAAAGCAGTGGTTTCTCTAACCAATACACTCAAATGACCAATTCCTGAGATGCTGGGGTTCCAAAGAAAGAGTTTATTGCTAGGTGCAAAGCAGGATATCAGATAGCCTATTGGCCTAAAAATCTGCCTTCCCAAACAGCAGTAACCCTTATGGTTTTATAGTAACAAAAGACTGGCAGGTCTTGGGATAATGAGCATAATGGCTCAAGATAACGAGGTTAGAGATGATTTGGAATTGGGGTGGTTAGTTCTGGGGTGATGCAAGGCCTTCCGTTAATAAACATTAGCCGTTGTCTTTAGCAATCATAAGACTCTAAAGTTCAAAAACCAGATAAAGGGCATATAAGTGGGGTCAGTCACAAAGTTTTTACAATCACAAGATCACAAAATAAAGACTATATAGTTATACAAACTATCAGAAATCTAGGCAGCTAGATTACAGTTCAGAGTTTTCAGGTATTTTCCTCTCTCTAATATATCAGAAAATAAAAAGGAATATCTGTACAATGATTCAGCAATAATAATCATCCCGTAAATTCCAATCTTGGTTACAGGAGGAGTCCAAATTTTTGCTATTTTAAAGATATTATAAACAAGTGATAGACTAAAGTCTCTATATATTAATTATAATTACCTTAGGTCTTCAGTCACAAAATTACTAAATGATAAATAAGTCTGCTTTTAGGCTTTTGATATACCTATCAAAATTACCCTCCAAAAATTTATGCCAATTTACATGTCCAAGGAAAGTACATAAAAATGGTTTTTTTCACACATGATAAATTTTAATAGGCTTTTAACCTTCAATTGTTTTATCAAAGCAATATAAAATATAAATGTAAAAATGTAAATGATTAATACCTATGAAAAAAATTAATGAATTTTGTTTCTTCTGTGAATTGCTTAGTTATGTCACCTTTACCATTTTTCATTTGTACAAGGTTTGTTTATGATAATGATATTGATCCATTGCCTTATATTAAAGCAGTGAATATTTTTCACAATTTATCATTCACCCTTTATATTATGTTAGGAAAATAATTTTTAATTTTTAATGTAGTCAAATGAATCTGTTCTATTACGTATTTTGTCTTCATCATGTTAAAGAAATATTCTTCAATTCTACTTTTCTTAGTTTATCAGGAATCATTATTCTCTTTGCCTTCTAAAATAATAAATTATATTAATATAGATACTGTTATTTAACCATCCTGGCCAATCTTGAAATCAATCTGACTTAGTAATTATATATTTCTCTTTAACTATATTGTTGAATTAAATTTGCATATATTTTAAAGATTTATAATAAAGTTTAATTAACAAGCATGGAAGCATAGAACTACACAATTCATAAGTGTACAATTCAGTTGTATACAGCTATGGAATCATTACCCAAATCAAGAAAGAGAACACCACAAAAGCACATTCCCATGTTTTATTCAAATCACTACCCTCTTCATGAGAAACCACTATCCTGATTCTAAAACTACAGTTTTGCCTATTTTTGTACTAAAATCATCATTTTTTCTCCATCAACCAAACTAAAATTTTAAGCTGGTTAAAGAATTTTAAAAAAAAATTGATGAGTAATTGAAATATTTTAATTAAAAAAAAACACCATGTTCAGACAGGTTTATAAACCAAATTGAACCAAATATATAAAGAACAGATAATCACAATCTTGCACAAACTTTTCCAGAAAATAGGAAAGGAAAATGCCTCAAGCTATTTTATAAGACCACATAATATGGAAAACTGAAATTTGAAAGGAAAATACAACAAAGGAAAAGTGCAAGCAATCACTTTGATGAACATAGACCCAAAAATTCTAACCCAAATATTCTAAGAGAAATCCAAAACTTTATACAAAACAAAATCTATCATGATTAATTTAGATTGATCTTAGGAATTCAACACAATATTGGCTTAATATTAGAAAGTTGATGAATTCAGACATTAACAAATTAAAAAGATAACTTGGCAATCTCAACAGATGCAGGAAAAATGTTTGATGAAATTCAACATGAATTCATAATAATAAAACTTTGAGTAGTAGGATATGATTCAGAATTGACAATTTAATATATAGATTCAGGTCTTCTGTAAGTTCATGAAAATTTCCTTGAATTATAGTTTGAAATATTAGTTCTTTTTTTTTTCTTCTTCTTCTTTGGGGTCATCAGATATGTGTTCATTCAATTACTTTGCCTTTCTTTTGTACTTATAAAAATTTTTCAGATTTTTTTATTCTTTTCTTATTTCTGTGTAACTTTCTTGCTCTTCCTTTCTGTCATCTATGTTACTTTATAGTTAGTCAAATTAATGCATCCCAGTGTGCCATGTAATTTATATTCATTTCTGAGATGGTTTTGTCTTCTATAATTTTCTTTCTTGAGATCTCTCAGATAACTTTTTATATCTTTTTGCTGTTTTGTCATTTCTTCTGAGTCTTTGTATTTCTGCTTTTTCATGGTTTTTCATATTTTCAAATGCCTTTTTTAAATTTGTTTTATTTTTGTTGCAATTTTACCTTGCCTTGTGGCAGCATTTTTCTTATGCATATTTGTTTGCGAAACAATTTGAATCACATTATCTGCTCCTTTCTTACAGCATCTTCATGTGAAATTAGTTTTTTCCTTTAAAATATGTTAGCTAATCCTAGTATTTTAATTAGAAGGAGGATTCTATCAAGGAGAATACAAGAGGTGTTTAGGTCAGCTTTTTTGGTTTCTCAGGTAGAGTCACCTCTTGTGTTGCTACAATAAAGAGAAATTTATTTATTACATGGTGTCTTTTTGTGGCACAGGGAAGTAGCTTATGGTAACAGCATTTCTAGAAAATGATAGAAATGGTGCCTTGTTTAATCACTGCTGCTACTTTCAAATGACACCTCGATTTCCAGATGTTTTCCCTCTCTCACTCCAGAAGTGGTGCCTTACTGAATTTAGCATTGGAGATTTCTATCTGACAGGATTTCTGCTGTTTCAAAACAGAGTGAGGCATCTGTCTAATTTGAAATTGGCAATGAGGTGAGACTATCACAGAGGTTTTAAAGACATTATAATTGTGCCATTATGGAATTTGCTGAATGATTATGGAGAAGAGATGATAGTTGGTATATCCAATTAGAGGGATATTTGCAGCATAGCTTCTCCATCATTCTTAGGTGTGAGTTTATACACACACAGAGTGAAGCAACCCAACTGTCTATCAACTGGTGAATGGATAAATAAAATGTAGGATATACATATAATGGAATACTATTCAGCCATAAAAAGGAATGAAGTCCTGATACATGTGACAACATGGATGAACCTTGAAGACATTATATTGAGTGAAATAAACCAGACACAAAAGAACAAATATTATATGACCTCATTGACTTGAAATAATTAGAATAAGCCATCTCATAGAGTCAGAATCTAAAATATGGGTTACCAGGGGATGGGGTGGTTGTAGAGAACAGTAAATTAAGGCTTAAAATGTACAGGGTTCCTATTTGGAATGATAGAAATATTTTAGTAATGGATGGTAGTGATGGTAGCACATTGTTGTGAACAGAATTAACAGCACAGAAATGTATATTTGAATGTAATCAAAGAGAAAATGTTAGATTGTATATATGGTAATGGAATAAAAAATTTTTTTAAAATCCATGGAACTGCACAACACAGTGGTCTCTAAGTTAAACCATGAACTGTTGTTAATAGCACAAGTATAAAAATGTTCATCAATGCAGGGTTTTAATAATAGTGTGGTATATGGGAATCCTGTATTAATAATAGGGTGGTATATGGGAATCCTGTTTTGTGACGCTATTGTTAGCCCTTCCCCAGCTCAGTGCAGAGCCATCCCATGTTTTGAAAGTGGGTCCTGGTCTGGTGATGGAATAAGCAATGTAACACTTTGGCATATACAAAGGGACATGTATTAGTTAGGGTTCTCTAGGGCAACAGAACCAACAACAGATATTTATAAATATAAGATTTTATAAAAGTGTCTCATGCAACTGTGGGGATGCATGAGTCCAAATTCCATAGGGCAGGATGTATGAGTTCAAATTCCATAGGGCAGGCAGCAAACTGGCAATGCCAATGAAGGTGTTCAATGAACTCCTCAGGAAATGCTTCACTGGCTAGATGAAGAAGAAGTGAAGTTTCTCTCTCTTTCTCCCTTAAAAAACCTTCAACTGATTGGATTAAATCCAGCTGATTGAATTCTCTCATTGAGGAAGACATGCCTTCTTTGATGTAATTAGTCACAGGTGCAGTCAACAGACTGATGATTTAATAAGCCAGCCTTCTGGTTTATTAACCAGTGACAATGTCCTTGCAGTAATGATTAGGCCAGTGTTTGCTTGACAGACACCTGGACATCATTGCCTGGCCAAGTTGACACATGAACCTAACCATCACAGTGACTAAATTCCAGATAAAACACATTAAAATATTTAAATGACAAGAATGCATAAAAAATATTTAAATGACAAGAATGCAAAAAAAGACATACAAAGAAACAGGAAATGTTGTCCAATGCAAGGAGCAAGATAAACCATTAGAAACCAACAATGAAAAAGATCAGACACTGAACATCCCCAAAAAAGAATTTTTAAAGATGGTCATAAATATTCTGAAAGAACTAAAGGAAACCATGGACAAAGAACTAAAGAAAATTAGGAAAATGATGGATGAAAAAAAGCAATTGATTAAAGTTGAGAGTGAGGATGATTGTACTACTAAGTGAAGATAATTTACAAAACTGACTGTTTATCTTGGGATAGGATATATATTAAGTGAAGTTAGGAACCCATTACTTAAGAAATCAAGCCCTCAACTTGAGGCTTGCTCTTGTGAAATTTGGGGTTGTAAATAGGAGGCTGGCCCTCCTATAATTATGCCTGAGATGCACCTCCAGGGAACCTCTTTTGTTGCTCAAATGTGGCCTTTCCCTCTCTAAGCCTTATTTGGCAAATAAATTCATAAATCACCAACCCCACCACCACCACCAATGGACATGATTCCCATGGGAATGACTCTCCCTGGTGACATGGGAAATGACTCCCAGGAGTGAGTCTGGCCCTGGCAGTGAGGGACTGAAAATGCCTAATTGACAAAAAGTGGGGGGGGGGGAGGTAAGCTAAGGTCGCAGTGGCTGAGAAATACCAAACAAAGTTAAGAGGCTATCCTGAAGATTTCTCTTATGCAAGCTCCAGCTAGACATCCCAAATGGCCACAGTATACCATGCCCTTACTAAATGTAGTCCCCAAATACCCTAGATGCCTACCTGAGATTCTGTAAAAGATTCACTCACTAAGTTTTGTCTTTCAGAAACTTAGATCCACCAGATTGGTCCTATACCAGGCAAGTCTTAAAACCCAGATGCAATAGCCTCTTTAAGATCAACAATGAGATGCAGCCCCTTTCTGATACTGTTGACACCCCCTTTAATATGAAGATAGAGAAAGGGATTAAGTGATATGAAGGGGTAGCAATGAACAGGATAAGATTTAACAAAGGTCTATGAATACTGAAACTTAATATAATTATATATATATATATATATATATGTATGTGTGTGTGTGTGTGTGTGTGTGTGTGTGTATGTATTTGGATGCTGGGGTGTTGGAATGGCTAGAAGGAGGTAAATGTCATGGTGGAACTGAAGTCTAGCATACTTTGGGATTTGCTCTATAGCTGCTCATTGAATTGTGCCTTGGGGTCTTCACCTTTCTTTATATACTTTTTATTGCATAACAGGGAAGGGACTGAGACTATAGATCTATAACCCATAACAATTTTTGAAATTACTTATATAACTGCTTGTTGAGCTGTACATTGAGATTTGACACCTTTCTGTATGTATATTATATTTTACAATAATGAAAATGGCTGAAGTTGTGGAACTGTGATCCATGACATTCTTTGAAATTTTCTTACAACTTGTGAGATCACACTTTGAAAATTATCATTGTCATGTCTATATTTTAAAGTTTACACTTTAAAAAAAAGAGAAAAGAAATTGTCAATAAAGAGATTAAAAAAACAAAGAATCAAATGGAAATACTGGAGTTGAAAAAGCAATTAACTGAAATTAAAAATTTTCTAGAGGTTTTCAACAGCAGATTGGAACTAGCAGAAGAGAGAATCAGTGAAGTTGAAGATAAGAATATTGAAATTATCGTCTGAGGAACAGAAAGTGACAGAAGGAAGAAAAGTGATCAAATCCTAAGAGAACTGCATAACAACATTAGATATAATGATATAATATTTATCATACATTATATCATTATATTTCAGTATAATGACTGAAAACCTCCCAAATTTAATGAAAGATACACATTCAACAGCCACAATGAACACCCAGCAGAATAAACTCAAAGACACTCACAACATGACACATTATAATAAAATTGTTGAATGTCAAGCACAAAAAGAAACATGTATGTTTAAGTTAGCCTCCATAAGAGTAAATGCTGATTTCTCAGCAGGAATCATGGAGGCAAACAGGCAGTGGAATGAAATATTTAAGTTCTGAAGAAAAAAATTACTAACAAAGAATTTTATATGCAGCAAATAATTTCTCAAAAATAATGGCGCTGTTAAGACATTTTCAGAAAAACGAAAGTTGAGGGAGTCCATCGAAACTAGAAAAGCCTTCCAAGAAATGTTAAAGGGAATTCTTCTAGTTGAAAGCAAATGATACTAGATAGAAAATCAAAGACACAAGAAGAAATAAAAATCTTTGAAAAAGCTAACTACATAGATAATTATAAATGCCAGTACTATTATATTTTGGGGTTGTAACTCCACTTTTTCTTCTTGCAGGATCTAATATGCAAGTGCATAAAATAGTGATAAATTTATGGTTTAGGACAATGTATAATGATATAACTTGTGACTAGAACAACATAAAAGCTGGGAGATGGAATGAGGATAGGAAAATAGAATTGTGTGTGTAAATGAAGTTACTTCAGTATCAAATCAAAAAAGATTGTTATAGACTTGAGATGCTAAATTTAAACCTCAGGGCAACCTTCAAAGAATGTCTGAAAAATATATACAGAGGAAATAAAAAGTGTTTCTGAAGGGTTCATTACAAATGATCAACTAAATAGAAAAGAATATATGGAAGAATTGAATGACAAAAAATGTGGAAGAATTATGAAAACCAAAAACCCAAATTGGCAGAAATAAGTCCTGCATTATTAGTAAATCCTTTAAGTGTAAATGGGTTAAAATCTCTAGTCAAAAAGCAGTGTTATGCAGCATGGATATATAAAAAAAAAAAAAAAAACATGGCCAGTTTTATGCTCTTTACAAGGACTTGCCTTAAATTCAAGGACACAAGTAGGCTTGTGTAAGGATGTGAAAAAACATTCCATGCAAATAGGAACCAAAATAGAGCAGAGATGCCCATACTAATATCAGATAGAATAAAATTTAAGTCAGAAACTGTTAAAAAGGACAAAAGCCACTATGTATTGAGAAAAGAATGAAATTGTCAAGAAGATATAATAATAATAAACATATATGCACTTAACAACAGATCCCCTAACTATAAGAAGCAGGTATTGAAAGATTTGAAGTGACAAATAGACAATTCTATATTAATAGAGGCAATTTCAATACATCACTTCCAATAATGAATAGAACATCTACACAAAAGGCTGATAAGGAAACTGAGAATTTGAACAATACTGTAAACCAACTATACCTAAAAGGCTTTAATAGAATACATCATACAACAGCAACAACAGAATACACATTTTTCTCAAGTGTACATGGATCAGTCTCTTAGATAAACCATATGTTAGGTCACAAAGCAAGTCTTGATAAACGGAAAAATATTTAAGTCACACAAAGTACTTTTTCCAACCACTATGAGATAAAGCAAGTAATAACATGTAATAACATTGGGGCAACCAGAAAATTGACAATAAGTGGAAATTAAACAATACACTCTTAAAAAACCAGTGAGTAAAAAAGGAATCACAAGAGAAAAAAGGAAATATCTTGTGACAAATGAAAATTAGAACATAATACACCAAAGTTTATGGGATGCAGCAAAGGCAGTGCTTAAAGGGAAATTTATATCTGTAAATGTTTATGATAAAAAAAAAAAGGAGAAAGGCCACAAATCAGTAACCTAACTTCACACGTGAAGGAACTAGAAAAAAAAAGAGCAACCTAAACTCAAAGTGAGCAAAGGAAAGAAACAATAAAAATTAGAGCAGAGATAAATGTACTAGACAATAGAAAAATTATAGAGAAAATTGACAAAACCAGAAGTTGGTCCTCTAAAAAGGTAAATAAAATTAATAAGCCTATATCTAAACTGACAAATAAAAAAAGAAATTTATATATAAAAAGAATAAATGAAAGGTGTAAATATTATTAGTGACCTCAAAGAAATAAAAAGTTTCATAAAAGATACTATGAAAAATTGTTTGCCAACAAATTAGATAACAGAGATGAAACAGACAAATTCCTAGAAACACAAAAACAATCTGTCTGTAGTGGGTTGGAGTTTTGTACCCTAGAAAAACATGTTCTTAACCTTAGTCCATTTACTGTAGGTGTGAATTCATTTTAAATAGTACACTTTGATGAAGTTAATGTTAGCTAAAGTGTGACCAACTAAATAGGATGGGACTTAATTCTATTACTGGAGACCTTATAGGGAAGGCCACAGAGAGAAGCCATGGGGAGAAGAAATAAAGTGGAAATCAATGGAATCTAGAAGAGAAAGAAGATGCCAAGATATGCATTATCCTGTGATGGAAAAGCCAAGGACCAGCACCAGAATGCCAGTCTTTGGAAGAAATCATGACTTTGCTGACACTTTGATTTTTGGATTTCTATGATTAAACCATGAGCCAATAAATTCACAATGTTAAGCCAACCCATTGTCTGGTATTTGTTTTAACAGCCAGGAAACTAAATTGTTTTTTGGTACCAGAAAGTGTGGTGCTGCTGTGACAAATACCTAAAAATGAGGAAATGGCTTTGAAATTGGACAATGGGTAGAGACGGGAAGAATTGTGAGGTGCTTGACAGACAAATCCTAGATTGCTTTGAAAAGACTGTTGGTAGAAATATGGACATTAAAGATACTTCTAATGAGAATTTAGAATGAAATGATGAGTATGTTATTGGAAATTGGAGGAAAGGTAATCCTTCTTATAAAGTGGCAGAGAACTTGGCAAAATTGTGTTCTGATGTTGGATGGAGGGCTAAGTGTGCAAAGTAGAGCCTAGTTTCTCCTTGCGGGTTATAGTAAAATGTGAGAGGAAAGGGATAAGCTGAAAATTAGACTCTTTTAAGAACAATGCAACAAGAAATTGTTGATTTGGAAAATTCTCAGTCTATCCAGATAGTGTGCTCTGAGAGAAGGGACAGAAGTGGCTCTAGTAGGCACCTCACTGGGGTCACAAGAAGTGAGCCTCCAGAGAACATGGCTCTGTGCAAAGTTTTAGTTGGGTATCTCTTTGCTATGAAGAATAGGTGTATGGCTCATGAATCCAGTCAGTCACTTCAGATGACTCAAGATTGAAGGGCAGTTATTCAGGAAGAATCAGTGGAAGATTTGATTATCTGATGGTTTGGACCCCCTGGAACTGCATGCAAAGCCAACAAATTTTTTGTGTGAAATTTGTTTGAACAGAAACAATACATGAAAGTGACAGAGAATGGAAAAATTAAAGGAAAAAAATGACTTCAAAGTGAGAACCATAGAAACAAAGGTCTGGACCAACCCATCCACAGGATGGAAAGGGCAGTTCCATCCCTGCACTTGGATGAGGCAGGTTATCTGTCCTGGTGCATGGAAAGGGTAGGCCTTGCTCACCATTGATCAGGAAGTGGACTACCTCCAATACGTGGAAATGGTAGAGCCTTTGTCCTGGCATTTGTGGAAAGTCTGACTGCTGAGGAAGTACTTGGAAAGGGGGAAGGAGATAGCCACTCCATAGGCCTGTAGGACAAAAAGCAATATACACAAATGTCTCTCAGACCTTGGAATTTAATGGAATTTGCCCTGCTGGGTTTTATACTTGTTTGGAACCCATGATCCCTGTTTTCCTTCCAATTTCTCCCTTCTGGAATGAGAATGTTTATCCTATGCTTGTCCCTCCATTGTATATTTAAGCAGATAATTACTTTTCTACTTAGGATCATCAGACAGAGGAATTTTTCCCCTGGACAGGCCACATTCATAACTAATTTTGATGAGACCTTGTGCTTAGCATTGTTCTAAGATGGTGTAAGGCTTTTGGGATGTTATGATAGAATAAATGTATTTTGCATATGAGAAAAAATGTCTTTTGGGAGTTCAGAGGGCAGACTGTGTTGACTTGGAGTTACTACGAAGTTCAATAATCAAAACAGCATGGGTACCAGCATACGGACAGACATACAGACCAACGAAATCAAATTGAGAGTTCAAAAATAAACCCAGACATCTACAACCAACTGATTTTTGACAGGGGTGCCAAGACCACTCAATAGGGAAAGAATAGTCTATTCAACAAATGGGAAAACAGATATTCACATACGAAAGAATGAAAGTAGACTCCTACATTACAGCATATGCAAAGATTCTAGAAATTGTCAGCAACCTGGATGCAAGAGATAAAATTACAAAACTCTTAGAAGAAAACATAGGGAAACATCTTCAGGACCCTGTTTAAGCCATGGATTCTTAGATTTTATACAAAAAGCATGAGGAACAAAAGAAAACAAATAAAGTGGACTTAATCAAAATGAAAAACTTCTGTGCATCAAAGGAAATTATCAAAAAAGTGAAAATACAACCAACAGAATAGGAGAAAATATTTGAATACTATATACCAGATAGGGGTTTAATATCGAGAAAATATAAACAACTCCTAGAACTTAACAACAAGATGACAAACAACCCAATTAAAAATGAGCAAAGGACTTGAATAGAAATTTCTCAAGAGAGTATTTACAAATGTTCAGTAAGCACATGGAAAGATACTTCACACCATTAGCCATTAGGGAAATGCAAATCAAAACCATGAGGTATCACTTCATACCCACTAGAATGTCTGTTATTTTAAAAATGGAAAATAACAAGTGTTGGCAAGTATTTGGAGAAATTTAGGAATCCTTGTGCATTGGTGGTGGGAATATAAAATGGTGCAGCCACTGTGAGAAACAGTTTGGTGATTCCTCAGAAAGTTAAGTATAGAGCTAGCATATTATCTGGCAATCCCACTTCTAGCTTATGCCCAAAAGAATTGAAAGCAGGGACTCAAAAAGATATTTATACACCAATAATATGGCATTGCTGCCAATAGCTAACAGGTGGAAGTAACCCAAGTGTCTATCAACAGAGGAATAGATAACAAAATGTGGTTTACACATACAATGGAATATTATTCAGCTGTAAGAAGTAATGAAGTTGTGATTCATGCTGCAAAATAGATGAGCCCTGAAGGCCTCATGCTAAGGGAAATAAGTCAGATGCAAAAGAATTTTGTTTGGTGTCACTTTAAGGAATTAATGCATGATTAGTCAGTGCCTCTGTTTGGGGTGATGGGAAAGTTTTGGTAATGGATGATGGTGGGGATAGCACAATATTGTGAAAGTGATTAATTCCACTGAATTGTATGTTGGTAGTAGTTGAGATATAAAATTTCATGTTGTATATGTTATCATAATTTTAAAAAGAGAGAGACTAAGGAGATAATGACAATTAAATGCAATACATGATCCTGAACTGGATCTTATAATGTCCAAAAGGACATTATTGGAACAATTCAAAAAATTGGAATATAGACTGCATGTTTGATATCAATGTTACATTTCTTGAACTTGGTTACTGTCCTTAATGTAGTTATTTAAGTTAATATTTTTATTCTTAGAAAATGTACATAGAAGTATTAGGTGGTAAGGGAGTATGAGGTATGCAATCTACTCTCAAATGTGTAGAATATAGATAGTGATGATAGATAGATGATGATAGATAATAGAGAAAGAGGTAGAAATAGAGATAAAGATGCTTAAACAAATGTGACAAAACATTAAAAGCTGCCAAATCTGGCTATCTGGGTGGGGATATATTAGTGTTCTCTATATTATATCTGTATTTTTTTCAACTTTCCTGTAAGTTTGAAATTATTTCAAAACAAAAAGTTAGAAAATTAAATCCAGCAGCATAAAGATTAGCTGTTAGTTGGCATATAATGATAACAAAAATATTACATGATGTAAAGTTTGTAATATTTATTGTGTTAAGATAAAATCATTTGATTAAATTGGCATCTGCAGGAAGTTGAAAGGCGGGGCATATGCCCACAGTATCTATTACTTCAGCAGAACTTATTGGTGTGTGTTGAAATATTGTGTGTGTTGGAAGCTCCTCCTGCTCCCAACAAATGTCAGAGGTTGCTCTGAAAAAACCAGTAGTTGGAGAAAAGGTCCAAAGTATTTCTTCAGAACCTCAAATTAAGGGTTTTCTATCAGACAATGGGAGTCAATCCATCCTCAAAAATCAATTAAAAAGTGTTGTATTCCTATCGAAACCTAAGTTTCTGGATGACGTCAAGGCAGTCCACATAAAATTGAGGAAAAACAAGATGGTCTGAGCAAAAGGCAATTTAATAAATGAGGAGAATATACTCAACTCTTCTCCAACCCCCTTTTGATCTGAGACTAATCAAGGATTTTAAATCTGTGAAATTGTTATTTCATTATTTCCTTTACATGATGTCCATTTTTATTTTGAGAATAATATTTGTTGATTTTATTCACTTCATAAACTTATGACTATTTGATTCTTATTTATTGAACTAGTTTATCAGGGTCCAATAAAAAAATAGAAGCCATTCTGTCTTGAGACATAAAGGTTTTAATGCAGAGAATTGACTGCGTGGGTGAAGGATGGACAGGTAAGCTAATAAAAGACAGTGAGGTAACCCAGAGATTAGCAAAAGCAAGGAGCCACTACTGTCTCTAGGCTGGAGGGACAGGAGGAGGAGGCATTATTTGGAAATTTGATCGCTGCAGATTTAAGCAAGTTAAGATGAGGTCACAATGGATTAAATGGACCCTAACTCTAAGGACTGCTACCCTTATCAGATGAGAGAGATTTGGACATAGAAGGATACACAGGGAAGAAGGCTATGTAAAGACAAAGAGATTGGAGTTATGTTGCCATAAACCCAGGAATACCAAGGATTTTGCAAGCAGCCACCAGAAGGTAAAGGATGCAAGAAAGGATTCTTCACTAGAGCCTTCAGAGGGAGCGTGGCTCTGCTGACAAGTTGATTTAAGGCTTCTACCCTCCAGAATTGTGTGAGAATACATTTCCATTGCTTTCAGTCACCTGATTTGTGGTGATTTGTTATGGAATCCCTAGGAAACTAATACAGGGTTACTCAGTAAATGGATCAGAGCATCGCTCTCAAAAGACATGCAAGAGAAGTCTGCCAAGCATTACATTACTTTCTTAACGGCAACGCAAAGTGCAACATCTTACCTTTCACTTAGGAAGAGATATCACAACATGTCTAACACCTTTGAACTCCCCAAACTTACTGAGCTGGCAGACCCCTAAATTTTCATAGGGTTTATCCATCAAAGTCTACCACACATATGTCCAACTAAAGCATCTAGTACTCTTGTTATTTCTCAATGAGTCCAATCTGCACAATGTCATAAATGTAATGAGGGATAGCATGATTTTCTGAAAGGTGTCCTGGTGATCAATATCCCTCTAGACTATATGATTAAAAAAATTTGGAGAAATGCAACCTAGAGATAAAACAGTGATGGTATACTTCTATTTATGTTAGTTAATGAAATGCTTTTTAACATCCTGACTGATTCATATGGCATGGTAGATTATTTGCAAACATGTAAGCAATAATTCTTCACATCTCTGTATGCTGTATGCTACTTCTTTGCAATGGGGCTTTGCCATTCTCAATAAGTAGAGTATATTTTTCCACCCCTTACATCTGGGCTTGCTTGGCAACTTGCTTCTACCAATAGTATGCAGCAGAAGCAATACTGTGAGATTTCTAAGTGTCAAGAGGCCTTACAATTTTTGTTCTTACTCTCTTTTCACCTAGAATCCAACTTGTGAAGCAGTCAAAGGAGGGGTACCCAAATGTATGATATCCTTTGGGTGGTAATGGTCAGTTCCAGAAGTTTCTACTTTTTCCACCTTCCTATCATAATAGCCCACATTCCACATATTAAGGAGGTAATGTGGGGATTTTTTCAGTGGCCAAGAATATTCATTCCAGCTCTGCTTTCAGAATCTGAGAGAATATCCACAGGCCGAGTTTGTGGACCTACATGAGAAGAAATCAAGCTTATAACATTTTCAACACAGAAGTAATATGTTATTTTCACTCAGAGCCCAGTGACCAGCACTAATCATGTGGCTATGCCCACTTTTAAGGGGGCTGGAAAATATGGAGGAAAACAAAGATATTTGCTTACCAGTCTATTCTCTGCCACAACTGTCTACTGTCTTGTTTATAGAAAAGAAAGAAACCAGCTGCAGGTTTGTTCCTCTGTAGGTAAATTTATTGTTTTTGTTTTATTTACATTGATTTTTATGGTCTTTTTTCTTTATCTTTGTTGTTTAAATGTTTCCCAAGGTGAATGTAAGAATAGATTTATTTTCATTGATTTTGCTGGGAACATAACTTACTACTTAAATCTCTATTTCCTACCTGGTTGTTTTCTGGAAGTTGCTAACTCTGGATGGTATTATTGGTGTTACTGGTAATAATGAGCATGAGAAAAACCAAGGCACAGAGGAAAAGAGAATTGCTTTAGTTTCCTAGATGCTAAGACAAATACCATACAATGGGATGGCTTAACAACAATAATTTATTGGCTCATGGTTTTAGAGGATAAAAGGTTTGCTTCCTCCCCAGGTTGGTATCTTCCAGCTAGTCAGCAATCTTTGGGGTTCCTTGGCTTTTTTGTCATATGGCAATGCACATAATAGCATCTTCTTATTTCTTTTCTGGGTCCTGTTGGCTACCAACTTCTGACTGCTCCCCATGGATTTTTTTCTGTTGCCTTCTCTATCAGGCTTCCAGTAATAGGATTAAGACTCATCCTGATTCATTTGGCCACATCTTCACTAAAAATAACTTCATCAAAAGTTCCTATTTATAATTTTTTACACTCACAGGAATGGATTAAGATTAAGAACATGTTTTTCTGGGGTACATAATCCAATCCCCAATAAGTTTCTGGGTGCTATACAGATCAAAGCAGGAGAGAATGAATAACATTTTCTTTTGGTTGGTTCAGACCCTGAGTTTCTGAGTTCACTGATAAACCGTGGGAAAGTTATAAATTGTATTTCTGCTTTTACAAGTAGTAAGGCTATGATGTCAAGCCAGACTGAGTTTTCTTAACTTTGGTTCCATCATCCTAGGTTGTTTTTATTTGTACTTTTCAGTTTTATGGTGACTTCTCAGCTTTTTTCCATGTTTTCTTTAGTTTTGTGGAAGGCTAGAAGAGACTGCATATAATACTGCTAGCCATGTGCCAATTTAATCAGGAACAAAACATTCTAAAGTTAACATATTATTAATCACATTGAATGTATCATTTGTAAAAGAAGAGGAACAAAATAATGGTCCCCTAAAGATGTCTACATAAAATCTCTAGAACCTGTTAGGTCACATGGTGCCTTAGTTATTGAATATGTTAGATCACATGGTGTCTTAATTTTCCAGAGCTGCTATCAAAAATGCCATAATCTGATTCTGGCCTAACAACAGAAATGTACTGGCTCATGGTTGGAGGCAAGAAGAGGTCCAAAATCAAGATATTTGCAAGGCTTGCTTTCTGCCAGAGTCTGTAGCATTGTGATGCTGGTTGCTGGCAGTCCTTGAGTTTTTTGGCTTGTATCTCTGCCTCTTGTCATATGACAATATCCTCACCTTTCTGGCATCTGTGACTTCTGGGTTCTCTTATAAAGTCTCCAGTCATGAGGATTAAGGCCCGCCTTGAGTCAGTTGGCCACACCCAAACAGGACCTTCAAAATCCTATTCACAAATAAGTCCACACCCTGACTCACTTCAACATTTTCATAGATAGCATTTACAATAGGTTCACATCCACAAGAACATGGATTAAAATTAAGAGCATATCTTTTCAGTGGCATATGATTCAATCTACCAAATATTGCAATGGGGAATTAAGGTTGATAATTAGGTGACCTTGAGTTGGTGAAAGTATCGTAGATTTCCAGGTGAGCCCAATATAATTGCAAGAGTCCTTATAAAAGGAATAGGGGGGCAGAGAAGGTAGAGACTGAGCAATTTGAAGATACTGGTTCTGAAGATGGAAGATGGGGCCACAAGCTGAGGAATGTAGGTGGCCTCTGGAAGTTGGAAAAGTCAAGGAAATGGATTCTCTCCTAAAACTTCCATAAGTAATGAAACCCTGCCAACACCTTGTTTTTTGTCCAGTGAGTTTCTCTTTATTATTTGCTTACAATTACCCCACATAGATTGATGGTCATTTATGTGTTCTTCTAGTAGCAGTATATCAAGTAGAATTAAGTACCTAAGTCTGGTGTATATATTTCAGACTTCTGGCATCCAGAATTATAAAGATAATAAATTTCTAGGCTACTAAATTTATGGTAATTTGTTACAGCAGCAATAGGAAACTAATACAGGAGGATAAAAATTCATCCAAGTGTAGCATTACTCTGAATTCACAGCATTTTAAATACATCAGCAAGGTGGAGATACTTTAACCTTTGGCTAATAATTCTAAAAGAAAGATAAAATAATAATTAGTTTTCCCTTCTTTGATTCTGTCCGACTCTTTTTCAGTTACTGAAAACACAGAGTGTTGACTTTATCATTTTTTAAAATCTTCTTTCTTATAATCCTGTTTGATTTGCCTATTACTAATGTGCCCAAAATTTGGATCACAACTTTGCCTGCTGTATTCTTTAGCTGGGCCTAAATTACCCAAATTAACTTTACTCAAGCTGTTGAGCAATCATAGTTTTAAACAGCAGCTCACTTTCATTAAGTATTCCTAATTATATATATAAAAACTAAAATATATATTTCCTAACCTTCCTAACAAAGTTGAAGCAGGAATAATAATGTCTAATGGTTATATAGTGCTTACCACCTGTCGGGCACTGTTTACTTATTTTGACTCATTTAATCCTCATAACAAATCTTTATGCTCATGTTACAGATAAGGAACTAAAGCAAAATGAAAACATGTGACTTGTCTGCAACAGGTTAAACTGGGATTGCAACTTGGGCACTCGAGGTCCGAAGTCTTTGCCTTTAACCACTACAGCTAATTGTAGGCTGGTATCTATAATGATATGTGGGCAATAGTATCAGATTGTTCAATGAAGGAATGAATGCTACTTGAACACAGAGTAGGTCCTCAAGTCTTTCCCTACCCTCCCCCCACCCATATCATACCTCAAAATTGGTGAGGGTTAAACTGGTGCTCTGAGGACACAAGATTTTTAAGTAGTTGAAGTATCTTGGTTCATGACAGTGGCAGTTTTCCATAAAACAGGCGTAATTTAGTGCTCACTTGCCTTCTTATGCCAAGATTTCCCAAAGCCACTTCCGAAATGCAGAGTTGATTTGTACACTCTTCACTGCCTGTACATTTCCCTGTCCAGCCCTAATTCATACATATCACAGAAACTCACCAGCAAAACATGCAAAAGAAAATAAAGAGAACCTAGAGATAGAATCTGTCTTAAGGTAAAGCAGAATGAAACATCAAAATGTGTACAATTGTTTGACTCAGACCTTTCTACTTGCTTATAGCAGAGCATATGTGCATTTTCTTATGGCTAATGAGGTATATGAGCATTTTCTTAAGGCTAATGAGGTAGAGAGTTTCTCTTTATTATTTGCTTACAATTACTCCATATAGATTGATGGTTATTTTTGTGTTCTTCTAGCAGCAGTATATCAAGTAGAATTAAGTACATAAGTCTGGTATATATAGTTTATATTTCTCTGGTGACTAACCCATTTTCAGAGAAGAATAATATAGAAAATATTATATGGTTACTTAATAATCATGCCTTCAATTCAGGGGAAAAGAGAAAATTAGGTTTTTAACAAAATTTCAGTATTCTCTAATTTTCTGCCATTATTTGCTGTTCCCTCATTCAGGAAGGTAGCCTCCAAATATAAGAAATGGTAGCAAATCAGTTGCAATGTACCTTTTTAAAACTCTTTAAGCTCACCATAATTTCCCTCAATGAAAACCGTCCCTTTTGCTTAAGAGAGTATGAAGATATAGGATAGAATGAGAATCTTAAAAGAAAGGAATGATATTTTCAAAACATAATAAAAGTTATTTTCTGTGAGTACTGGATAAAACCTTTATGGTGGTGTAAGTAGGACTGGAGTGAGGAGGAAAAACTATATAGTTAGAGAACCACAAACTGTATAAATGCTGTATGTATTTTTATTGACCTCTTGTCCAAAAGTCACTGTAAATTTCATCATATATATATACATATGTATTAGAATAGTTTTAGTACATGACTATCACCATCATCTTTCAGGTGGAGCTGGGAGCAGGTGGAGACAAATATAGGAGATCTGGATAAAATTCTATTTTAAGATAAGGTAAAACCCTAGATCCCCACTCCCTCCTTCTCTACATGTGAGAAGATGCCTCTAACATGAAAAAGGGAACCCAGGGAAAAAAGTAAAAGCAGGGAAGTGAAGAAAGAAAATAAAATTAATATTCACAGGGAAAATTTTTAAGAGATTTGTATTCATGAAAAAAAGAGGATGATGTTCAAAAACCCTCGTGAAAATTTACAATATCAGAGTAATGAAAAATTAAATAGAAAGATGAGAGGATAAAATTGAGGAAAGCTCTCCTAAAGTAAAAAATATATATATAAAATAAAGAATGTAGAAGGAAAAGTTTTTAAATCGAGATTACTTATCAGGAAGTCTATTATACCCATCACAGAATTCAAGAACAAAAGAGCAGATAGTAATGTAAGCGTAGGACAGAAAATTATGAGAAACTATGTAATATTTCCAGGTAGTAAAGATCCACTGAATTCGCAGCAAATAGAATGGGGAGCAGGGGGAGAGGGACCTCACAACAAGGAGCATGATCATTAAATTTCGGAATACCTGTGGAGGGAAAATTGTAGGTCTTAAAAGCTTATAGAAATAAACAAAATGTCATTTACAATGAAATGGAAACTAAAGTAGCATCATTTATATTATACTAAACCATATAAAAAGTTAACTATTGGGGGAGCTGGAGGAAGGCTACCTAGGACTATCTGTACTATTCTTGCAACTTCCTGTGAGTCTATATTTCAAAATAAAAAGTTTAAAAAAATAGCAGCACATTTCTCAATGGCAATATTGGAAGCTAGAAGACAATGAATCTAGCAAGGTCTTCCTAAATCTGATGGAAAATGATTTCTAACCCAGAATTCTATACCCAGACAAACTATAATTCAAATGTCAGCATAAAAATATGCTTTTGGACATCCAAAAGTCCCAATTTTATTCCTATGCCCAATTTCTTATATTATCAGACAATGTGCCCCACCAAATAAAGGAAATAAATGCCAAATGAGAAAGACATGAAATCAAAGAAACATGGGATCCAGACAAAAGAAAGGCTTAGGAAATTACCATTATGTTGATGAAGAAGCTCTAGATCACAACTGCAAAGCCAGATTGCAAAATACCAAATTGAAGGTGGAAGGCCCAATAGCAATGTCTCAACCAAATAAATGAAACTGATATATTACATGATATGTTTGAACTTTTTGAAAAGAGATTTCAATATCTGGTGACTTTCTGGAGGTGATTTGATAATTGGTATGTAGAAGAAAACAAAAGAAAAAAAAATGACTCACTTAACTCACACACACAAAAAAAAGATGACTGAGGAAAGCAATGTATGAAGGATGCATCAATTATGAATAATCTTAACAATGTCCTAATAGTGCAAACACTGAACAGTGATTTTAAAAAAACATGGTGTTGGGGAAAATATAAAAGTTGATAAGTCAAAAAATAACAATATTAGCATGTTATTTAGAAATGTAGAGGTTAAAAAAAATAAAAAGCTGAACTATTGTAAATTGTTCCTCTGAGGCATAGCAAACAGATTGAAGATGAGTGGAGCAGGGGATTCTCACTTCTCATTATAAGCCTTGCAAAATGGTTTGACTTATTAAACTATGTACATGAAATACTTTGAATAAAATTAGAGTAAATTAAAAATAAAAGATGACAAAAGCTTCTAGGTTTTACTGACAGAAAGTGAGCAATACCTAATTCATCTACTCTTCTCATTTTTATAGATGTGAAAGCATTTTTTTTCCTCTATTAGAAAAGTCAGGGGTTTACAGACAATTATGCACACAATAGAGTATTCCCATATACCATCCTATTATTAACATACTGCATTGGTGTGGTACATTTATTATAATTCTTGATAGGGCATTTTTATATTTGTACTATTAATTATATCCCTTGGTTTAACTTAGGGGCCACTGTTGGCATAGTGTAGTTTCATGCTTTTTAAAAAATGTTTTTTCTGTTACCATATATGCAATCTAAAATTTCCCCTTTTAATCACATTCAGATATATAATTCAGTGTTGTTCAATACATTCACAATTTTTGCTACCATCCTCACCATCCTTTACCAAAACATTTCCATAATTCCAAATAGGAACCTTGTATATTTTAAGCCTTAACTTCCCATTCCTTATCCGCACCCCATCCCCTGGTAATCTATAATCTAGATTCTTAATCTATGAATTTGCTTATACTAATTATTGCAAATCAGTGAGATCATACAATATTTGTCCATATGTGTCTGGCTTATTTCACTCAACATGTCTTCAAGGTTCATCCATGTTGTCACATGTATTGGTACTTCACTCCTTTTTGTGGCTGAATAATATTCCATTGTACGTATATACCACATTTTATCCATTCATCTATTGATGGACACTTTTGGCAATTGTGAATAATGCTGCTATGAACAATTGTGTGCAAATATCTGTCGGTAACCACTCTCAGCAGTTCTTATGTTTCCTTCCAATGTCAGTTACAATGCAGTGTCAATATAAGCACATAGGAATATAAATTCTTATTTTTCCTTTATTTTAGAAACATTTTCTTGATTTCTATTTTAAAATGTTCTGTTCCATGTTTTGGTTTTCTTCAGGGACTTCAAATGTATATATATATTAAATCCCTTTTGTCTATCACCTATGGATAAAAATTTATCTCTAATCTGTTGAAATATCTTTCTTGTTTTTCATCTCATTTTGTTAGCTTTTTAGCTTTAGTCTATCTAACTCTTCCTGTGCTTTCTGTAGTGTCTATTGACTTCAGTCATTATAATTTCATCTTCATCCCTGAAGTGTTTTGTTTTGTTTTTCATTTTTTTCTAGGTCTTTCTTAAATCCTGCCAGTTCCCAATTTATCTCCTCCCATTTTCTGGTCATTGATTCCCATTGTCTGGTCATAGCTACCACTGAATTCTTGTATTTTGTTTTTAGTCTTCCTTCATAAATGCAATTATTTGTTTACAGTTTTCTTATTTAATTTTGAATTAGGTTATCATTACCTCCGGCTTGTGGCAATATTTTTCTGGCATTTTTCTTCATATGTAGAGGGTACATTTGTTCTCCATATCTTTTGTTCATAGTGTCACTGTACAGATTCATCTTTGAAAGAGTTGAATTCTCTTAAACCAGCTATTAGCAGGAGTTTCCTGGAACAGAGAGGAAGGGCCAAGGTAGTTGCCCAGGTTTCACTGCTTAAGAGATCTTTCTTCTGTTTTTTCAAAACGTAGCCTCTTCGTGTAGCCCTGCCCCTCCTTTACATTCCAGTACTGAGCCTAGTTCACATGGCTCCTCTCATCACCCAGGTACTCTCCCTAACTGAAAGGAAGGGTTACAGCTTCCCTTCAAATATATTCCCTGATATTTGCCATCTTAGGGCCTTCCTAGTGACTTTCCATTCCTTCTTTCCCTGCCTGTCTAAGTATTCATGACCTATATAATTTCAATTCCACTTTCAGAAATTCCAAAGAGGGAATGATTTGGAGAAAGACAAGACTAGGTGTACGTAGAGTGGTTATTTGGTTATTGTAGTAATCTAGGCCAGAAATGTTCATGTCTTATATGAGAGGGTGACAGAGAAGAGAAACTAAGAAATTTAAGATACATTGAGGGAGAAGAGTTAAAGGAATTGTTGTGAGGGTATGAGATAGAGATTATAGCATATAACAGGACCTGAGGGGGCATGACTCCTAAGTTTCTGGAATAGAAACATGGACACTTCTTCCATGGAATTATGAGGTTGGAAGCAAACATACTTTCACAAAGGAGTTCCTTTGTGATTGCTTCTATTTTCTCTAGAGTTGGCATATAATATCATTGGTAGAAGAATATATATTATACATTAGAAGGTGTTAATCCAACAATTTGGAGGAAAATCCGCTAGGTCTATATCTCAATTCACAATACAAAAAAAATTTAGGTACATGAACAATTTTCATATCACACATGGAGCAACAAAAATGATAAAAAATACATAGTGAAATAAATTTCATGTTGAGGTGGAAAAGGAATAAAATCAAAGATTGAAACTAAAGAAATCGGGGGCAAGATGGCAGACTGGTGAGCTGTATGTTTTAGTTACTCCTCCAGGAAAGTAGGTAAAAAGCCAGGAACTGCGTGGACTGGACACCACAGAGCAATCTGTCTTTGGGCATACTTCATACAACACTCATGAAAACGTGGAACTGCTGAGATCAGCGAAATCTGTAAGTTTTTGCGGCCAGGGGACCCGCGCCCCTCCCTGCCAGGCTCAGTCCCGGGGGAGGAGGGGCTGTCAGCTCCAGGAAGGAGAACGGAGAATTGCAGTGGCTGCTCTCATCGGAAACTCATTCTACTGATTCAAACTCCAACCATAGATAGACTGAGGCCAGACACCAGAGACTCTGAGAGCAGCCAGCCCAGCAGAGAGGAGACGGGCATAGAAGGAAAACAACACGAGAAGCTCCAAAGTAAAAGCAGAGGATTTTTGGAGTTCTGGTGAACACAGAAAGGGGAAGGGCGGAGATCAGGCCTTGAGGCGCATATGCAAATCCCGAAGCAAGGCTGATCTCTCTGCCCAGGGCACCTTTCCTTAATGGCCCTGGTTGCTTTGTCTATTAGCATTTCAATAACCCATTAGATCTCTGAGGAGGGCCGTTTTTTTTTTTCTTTTTTTTTTTTTTTTTTTTTTTAAATCCTTTTTGCTTTTTCTAAAACAATTACTCTAAGAAGCTCAATACAGAAAGCTTCAAAGAATTGAAATTTGGGCACCTCAAGTCAAGAGCAGAAATAAGAGAGCTCTGAGACAAAAGGCAATAATCCAGTGGCTGAGAAAATTCACTAAACAACACAACTTCCCAAGAAAAGGGGGGTGTCCGCTCACAGCCACCATCCTGGTGGACAGGAAACACTCCTGCCCATCGCCAGCCCCATAGCCCAGAGCTGCCCCAGACAACCCAGTGTGACGGAAGTGCTTCAAATAACAGGCACACACCACAAAACTGGGCGTGGACATTAGCCTTCCCTGCAACCTCAGCTGAATGTCCCAGAGCTGGGAAGGGGGACCAGTGTGAATTAACAGAGCCCCATTCAGCCATCATTTGAGCAGACTGGGAGCCTCCCAACACAGCCGAGCAGCCCAGAACTGCCCTGGGGGGACGGCACTCACCTGTGACATAGCACAGTCATCCCTCAACAGAGGACCCGGGGTGCACAGCCTGGAAGAGGGGCCCACTTGCAAGTCTCAGGAGCCATACGCCAATACCAAAGACTTGTGGGTCAGTGGCAGAGACAAACTGTGGCAGGACTGAACTGAAGGATTAGACTATTGCAGTAGCTTTAAAACTCTAGGATCATCAGGGAGATTTGATTGTTAGGGCCACCCCCCCTCCCCGACTGCCCAGAAACACGCCCCACATACAGGGCAGACAACACCAACTACACACGCAAGCTTGGGACACCAATTGGGCCCCACAAGACTCACTCCCCCACTCACCAAAAAGGCTAAGCAGGGGAGATCTGGCTTGTGGAGAACAGGTGGCTCGTGGACGCCACCTGCTGGTTAGTTAGAGAAAGTGTACTCCACGAAGCTGTAGATCTGATAAATTAGAGATAAGGACTTCAACTGGTCTAAAAACCCTAAAAGAACCCTATCAAGGACAGCAAATGCCACGAGGCCAAAAACAACAGAAAATTATAAAGCATATGAAAAAACCAGACGATATGGATAACCCAAGCCCAAGCACCCAAATCAAAAGACCAGAAGAGACACACCTAGAGCAGCTACTCAAAGAACTAAAGATGAACAATGAGACCCTAGTACGGGATATGAAGGAAATCAAGAAGACCCTAGAAGAGCATAAAGAAGACATTGCAAGACTAAATAAAAAAATGGATGATCTTATGGAAATTAAAGAAACTGTTGACCAAATTAAAAAGATTCTGGACACTCATAGTACAAGACTAGAGGAAGTTGAACAACGAATCAGTGACCTGGAAGATGACAGAATGGAAAATGAAAGCATAAAAGAAAGAATGGGGAAAAAAATTGAAAAACTCGAAATGGACCTCAGGGATATGATAGATAATATGAAGCGTCCGAATATAAGACTCATTGGTGTCCCAGAAGGGGAAGAAAAGGGTAAAGGTCTAGGAAGAGTATTCAAAGAAATTGTTGGGGAAAACTTCCCAAATCTTCTAAACAACATAAATACACAAATCATAAATGCTCAGCGAACTCCAAATAGAATAAATCCAAAAAAACCCACTCCGAGACATATACTGATCACACTGTCAAACATAGAAGAGAAGGAGCAAGTTCTGAAAGCAGCAAGAGAAAAGCAATTCACCACATACAAAGGAAACAGCATAAGACTAAGTAGTGACTACTCAGCAGCCACCATGGAGGCGAGAAGGCAATGGCACGATATATTTAAAATTCTGAGAGAGAGGAATTTCCAGCCAAGAATACTTTATCCAGCAAAGCTCTCCTTCAAATTTGAGGGAGAGCTTAAATTTTTCACAGACAAAGAAATGCTGAGAGAATTTGCTAACAAGAGACCTGCCCTACTGGAGATACTAAAGGGAGCCCTACAGACAGAGAAACAAAGACAGGACAGAGAGACTTAGAGAAAGGTTCAGTACTAAAGAGATTCGGTATGGGTACAATAAAGGATATTAATAGAGAGAGGGAAAAATATGGCAAACATAATCCAAAGGATAAGATGGCCGATTCAAGAAATGCCTTCACGGTTTTAACGTTGAATGTAAATGGATTAAACTCCCCAATTAAAAGATATAGATTCGCAGAATGGATCAAAAAAAATGAACCATCAATATGTTGCATACAAGAGACTCATCTTAGACACAGGGACACAAAGAAATTGAAAGTGAAAGGATGGAAAAAAATATTTCATGCAAGCTACAGCCAAAAGAAAGCAGGTGTAGCAATATTAATCTCAGATAAAATAGACTTCAAATGCAGGGATGTTTTGAGAGACAAAGAAGGCCACTACATACTAATAAAAGGGGCAATTCAGCAAGAAGAAATAACAATCGTAAATGTCTATGCACCCAATCAAGGTGCCACAAAATACATGAGAGAAACATTGGCAAAACTAAAGGAAGCAATTGATGTTTCCACAATAATTGTGGGAGACTTCAACACATCACTCTCTCCTATAGATAGATCAACCAGACAGAAGACCAATAAGGAAATTGAAAACCTAAACAATCTGATAAATGAATTAGATTTAACAGACATCTACAGGACATTACATCCCAAATCACCAGGATACACATACTTTTCTAGTGCTCACGGAACTTTCTCCAGAATAGATCATATGCTGGGACATAAAACAAGCCTCAATAAATTTAAAAAGATTGAAATCATTCAAAGCACATTCTCTGACCACAATGGAATACAATTAGAAGTCAATAACCATCAGAGACTTAGAAAATTCACAAATACCTGGAGGTTAAACAACACACTCCTAAACAATCAGTGGGTTAAAGAAGAAATAGCAAGAGAAATTGCTAAATATATAGAGACGAATGAAAATGAGAACACAACATACCAAAACCTATGGGATGCAGCAAAAGCAGTGCTAAGGGGGAAATTTATAGCACTAAACGCATATATTAAAAAGGAAGAAAGAGCCAAAATCAAAGAACTAATGGATCAACTGAAGAAGCTAGAAAATGAACAGCAAACCAATCCTAAACCAAGTAGAAGAAAAGAAATAACAAGGATTAAAGCAGAAATAAATGACATAGAGAACAAAAAAACAATAGAAAGGATAAATATCACCAAAAGTTGGTTCTTTGAGAAGATCAACAAGATTGACAAGCCCCTAGCTAGACTGACAAAATCAAAAAGAGAGAAGACCCATATAAACAAAATAATGAATGAAAAAGGTGACATAACTGCAGATCCTGAAGAAATTAAAAAAATTATAAGAGGATATTATGAACAACTGTATGGCAACAAACTGGATAATGTAGAAGAAATGGACAATTTCCTGGAAACATATGAACAACCTAGACTGACCAGAGAAGAAATAGAAGACCTCAACCAACCCATCACAAGCAAAGAGATCCAATCAGTCATCAAAAATCTTCCCACAAATAAATGCCCAGGGCCAGATGGCTTCACAGGGGAATTCTACCAAACTTTCCAGAAAGAACTGACACCAATCTTACTCAAACTCTTTCAAAACATTGAAAAAAATGGAACACTACCTAACTCATTTTATGAAGCTAACATCAATCTAATACCAAAACCAGGCAAAGATGCTACAAAAAAGGAAAACTACCGGCCAATCTCCCTAATGAATATAGATGCAAAAATCCTCAACAAAATACTTGCAAATCGAATCCAAAGACACATTAAAAAAATCATACACCATGACCAAGTGGGGTTCATTCCAGGCATGCAAGGATGGTTCAACATCAGAAAAACAATCAATGTATTACAACACATTAAAAACTCGAAAGGGAAAAATCAATTGATCATCTCAATAGATGCTGAAAAAGCATTTGACAAAATCCAACATCCCTTTTTGATAAAAACACTTCAAAAGGTAGGAATTGAAGGAAACTTCCTCAACATGATAAAGAGCATATATGAAAAACCCACAGCCAGCATAGTACTCAATGGTGAGAGACTGAAAGCCTTCCCTCTAAGATCAGGAACAAGACAAGGATGCCCGCTGTCACCACTGTTATTCAACATTGTGCTGGAAGTGCTAGCCAGGGCAATCCGGCAAGACAAAGAAATAAAAGGCATCCAAATTGGAAAAGAAGAAGTAAAACTGTCATTGTTTGCAGATGATATGATCTTATATCTAGAAAACCCTGAGAAATCAACGATACACCTACTAGAGCTAATAAACAAATTTAGCAAAGTAGCGGGATACAAGATTAATGCACATAAGTCAGTAATGTTTCTATATGCTAGAAATGAACAAACTGAAGAGACACTCAAGAAAAAGATACCATTTTCAATAGCAACTAAAAAAATCAAGTACCTAGGAATCAACTTAACCAAAGATGTAAAAGACCTATACAAAGAAAACTACATAACTCTACTAAAAGAAATAGAAGGGGACCTTAAAAGATGGAAAAATATTCCATGTTCATGGATAGGAAGGCTAAATGTCATTAAGATGTCAATTCTACCCAAACTCATCTACAGATTCAATGCAATCCCAATCAAAATTCCAACAACCTACTTTGCAGACTTGGAAAAGCTAGTTATCAAATTTATTTGGAAAGGGAAGATGCCTCGAATTGCTAAAGACACTCTAAAAAAGAAAAACGAAGTGGGAGGACTTACACTCCCTGACTTTGAAGCTTATTATAAAGCCACAGTTGCCAAGACAGCATGGTACTGGCACAAAGATAGACATATAGATCAATGGAATCGAATTGAGAATTCAGAGATAGACCCTCAGATCTATGGCCGACTGATCTTTGATAAGGCCCCCAAAGTCACCGAACTGAGCCATAATGGTCTTTTCAACAAATGGGGCTGGGAGAGTTGGATATCCATATCCAAAAGAATGAAAGAGGACCCCTACCTCACCCCCTACACAAAAATTAACTCAAAATGGACCAAAGATCTCAATATAAAAGAAAGTACCATAAAACTCCTAGAAGATAATGTAGGAAAACATCTTCAAGACCTTGTATTAGGAGGCCACTTCCTAGACTTTACACCCAAAGCACAAGCAACAAAAGAGAAAATAGATAAATGGGAACTCCTCAAGCTTAGAAGTTTCTGCACCTCAAAGGAATTTCTCAAAAAGGTAAAGAGGCAGCCAACTCAATGGGAAAAAATTTTTGGAAACCATGTATCTGACAAAAGACTGATATCTTGCATATACAAAGAAATCCTACAACTCAATGACAATAGTACAGACAGCCCAATTATAAAATGGGCAAAAGATATGAAAAGACAGTTCTCTGAAGAGGAAATACAAATGACCAAGAAACACATGAAAAAATGTTCAGCTTCACTAGCTATTAGAGAGATGCAAATTAAGACCACAATGAGATACCATCTAACACCGGTTAGAATGGCTGCCATTAAACAAACAGGAAACTACAAATGCTGGAGGGGATGTGGAGAAATTGGAACTCTTATTCATTGTTGGTGGGACTGTATAATGGTTCAGCCACTCTGGAAGTCAGTCTGGCAGTTCCTTAGAAAACTAGATATAGAGCTACCATTCGATCCAGCGATTGCACTCCTCGGTATATACCCGGAAGATCGGAAAGCAGTGACACGAACAGATATCTGCACGCCAATGTTCATAGCAGCATTATTCACAATTGCCAAGAGATGGAAACAACCCAAATGTCCTTCAACAGATGAGTGGATAAATAAAATGTGGTATATACACACGATGGAATACTACGCGGCAGTAAGAAGGAACGATCTGGTGAAACATATGACAACATGGATGAACCTTGAAGACATAATGCTGAGCGAAATAAGCCAGGCACAAAAAGAGAAATATTATATGCTACCACTAATGTGAACTTTGAAAAATGTAAAACAAATGGTTTATAATGTAGAATGTAGGGGAACTAGCAGTAGAGAGCAATTAAGGAAGGGGGAACAATAATCCAGGAAGAACAGATAAGCTATTTAACGTTCTGGGGATGTCCAGAAATAACTATGGTCTGTTAATTTCTGATGGTTGTAGTAGGAACAAGTTCACTGAAATGTTGCTATATTATGTAACTTTCTTGGGGTAAAGTAGGAACATGTTGGAAGTTAAGCAGTTATCTTAGGTTAGTTGTCTTTTTCTTACTCCCTTGCTATGGTCTCTTTGAAATGCTCTTTTATTGTATGTTTGTTTTCTTTTTAACTTTTTTTTTCATACAGGTGATTTGAAAAAAGAAGGGAAAGTTAAAAAAAAAAAAAAAAAAAAAAAAAAAGAAAAAAAAAAAAAAAGGGGAAAAAAAAAAAAAAAAAGATTTAGTGCCCCCTTGGGGGGCCTGTGGAGAATGCAGGGGTATTCGCCTACCCCACCTCCATGGTTGCTAACATGACCACGGACGTGGGGGACTGGTGGTTTGATGGGTTGAGCCCTCTACCATAAGTTTTACCCTTGGGAGGACGGTTGCTGCGGGGGAGAGGCTGGGCCTCCCTGTATTTGTGCCTGAGAGTCTCCTCCTGAATGCCTCTTTGTTGCTCGGGTGTGGCCCTCTCTCTCTGGCTGAGCCAACTTGAAAGGTGAGGTCACTGCCCTCCCCCCTACGTGGGATCGGACACCCAGGGGAGTGGGTCTCCCTGGCAACGTGGAATATGACTCCCGGGGAGGAGTGTAGACCTGGCACCGTGGGACGGAGAGCATCTTCTTGGCCAGGAGGGGGATGTGGAGGGAAATGGGATAAGCTTCGGTGGCGGAGAGATTCCAGGGGGAGCCGAGAGGTCGCTCTGGTGGGCACTCTTATGCACACTTTAGACAACCCTTTTTGGGTTCTAGAGAATTGGGGTAGCTGGTGGTGGATACCTGGAACTGTCGGACTGCAGCCCAGAACCCATGAATCTCGAAGACAGTTGTATGGAAATGTAGCTTATGAGGGGTGACGGTGGGATTGGGAAAGCCATAAGGACCAAACACCACTTTGTCTAGTTTATGGATGGATGTGTAGAAAAGTAGGGGAGGGAAACAGACAGACAAAGGTACCCAGTGTTCTTTTTTTACTTCAATTGCTCTTTTTCACTCTAATTATTATTCTTGTTATTTTTGTGTGTGTGCTAATGAAGGTGTCAGGGATTGATTTAGGTGATGAATGTACAACTATGTAATGGTACTGTAAACAATCGAAAGTACAATTTGTTTTGTATGACTGCGTGGTATGTGAATATATCTCAATAAAATGATGATTTAAAAAAAAAAAAAAAAAAAAAGACAAAACGTAGACTTATAAGTGACTAAATATGCAGGACTTGCCCTTGGGAAGACTGTTGCTGCAAGAGAGGCTAGACCTGATTATAACTGTGCCTCCTGAGTGCCTCTTTGTTGCTCAGATGTGGCCCTCTCGCTCTAGCTAAGCCAACTTCGCAGGTGAACTCACTGCCCTCCCCGCTATGTGGGATCAGACACCCAGGGGTGTAAATCTCCCTGACAGCATGGAATATGACTCCTGGGGAGGAATCTAGACCCGGCATCGTGGGATGGAGAACATCTTCTTGACCAAAAAGGGGATATGAAAGGAAATGAAAAAGTTTCAGTGGCTGAGAGATTCCAAAAGGAGCTGAGAGTTCTCTCTGGTGGGCACTCTTATGCACAATATAGATAACCCTTTTTTGGTTCTAATGACTTGGAATAGCTAGCAGTACATACCTGAAACTATCAAACTACAATCCAGAACCCTTGAATCTTGAAGACAATTGTGTAACAATGTAGCTTCTGAGGGGTGACAATGTGATTGGGAAAGCCAATGTAGACCACACTCCCCTTTGTCCAGTGTATGGATGGATGAGTAGAAAAACGGGCAAAAAAAAAAAAAAAAAAAAAGGCACCCATTGTTCTTTTTTACTTTAATTGTTCTTTTTCCCTTTAATTTGTATTCTTACTACTTTCGTATGTGTGGTGATGAAAATGTTCAAAAATTAATTTTGGTGATGAACGCACAACTATATAATGGTACTGTGAACAACTGATTGTATGCTTTGTATGACTGCATAGTATATGAATATATCTCAAAGCTGAATAAAAAAATAAAGTGACTAAATATAAAAAAAAAAAAAAAAAAAAAAAGAAACTAAAGAAATCATTTTTTAAAAAAAGAATAGTAAATATGACCACATAAGAATGAAATATCTGTATAGCAAAAGAAATCAATATTTAAAAAGTAAATGAAAATTAGGAAAATATATGCAAGTTACATGAATGAAAAAAAGTTTAATATCCTTGATTTTTAAAAAATTCTTAGAAACTATTAAGAAAGATACACAGTCCTATTGAAAAAAATAGGGAAAGAATATAAATAAGCAACTTAGGTAAAAAAATATAAAAGGCCATTAGTTTTAGGGACAAATGAATATTCACCTTCAATATTAAATAAATGAAAATTAAATAGTAAGAAACCATTTTTACCTATCTGTGAAACACTAAAAAAAAAAAAAAAAAAAAAAACCCTGTGAGGATACAGAGCAAATTGTTTTTTCATTCATATTGGGTGACTATAAATTGGTACAACTTTTCTGGAAGGCAATCTGAAAATATGTATCAAAAGCCTTAAAAATATTGTATACTATTGCTCCTCTGGTCATTTATTCTAAGCAAATAATACACACATGCAAAAGTTTACATGAGATAATATTTATAATAATATTGTTTATAATATTAAAATAGAAAAATATAAAGTTTCTCTAATAAAGATTAGTCAAATAAGTTGATATTCATTTACGTAGTAGAATAGTATGCTAACGTTAAAAATTGTAAATTGATTTTAAAATATAAAGTAGGTGAAAAAAATCAAAGAGCAATGATAAAGACATCTCCAAGGCTTCTTTTTTTTTTCATTGCATTGATTTTTTTTTAAATTCAGTTTTATTGAGATATATTCACGTACCATACAATCTTCCATGGTGTACAATCATCTGTTCACAGTACCATCTTATAGTTGTGCATTCATCTATTTTTGAACATTTTCCTTACACCGAAAGAATCAGAATAAGAATAAAAAATAAAAATAAAAAAAGACCATCCAAATCACCCCCACCCATCCCCATCCCACCCTATTTTTCATTTAGGTTTTGTCCCTATTTTTCTCCTCATCTATCCATACACTGGATAAAGGGAGTAGGATCCACAGAGTTTTCACAATCACACTGTCATGCCTTGTAATCTACATTGCTATACAATCGTCTTCAAGAGTCAAGGCTACTGGGTTAGAGTTTGGTAGTTTCAGGTATTTACTTCTAGCTATTCCAATACATTAAAACCTAAAAAGTGTTATCAATATAGTGCATAAGAATGTCCACCAGAGTGACCTCTCAACTTCAGTCACTGAAGCTTTATTTCATTTCATTTCACATCCACCTTTTGGTCAAGAAGATGTTCTCAATCCCACAATGCCAGGTCCAGATTCATCCCTGGGAGTCATATCCTGCATTTCCAGGGAGATTTACACCCCTGGGGGTCAGGTCCCAAGTAGCGGGGAGGGCAGCGAGATCACCCACCAAGGTGGCTTAGTTAGAGAGGGCCACATCTGAGCAACAAAGAGGCACTCAGGGAGAGACTCTTAGTCACAATTATAAGCAGGTTTAGCCTCTCCTTGCAGCAACAAGCTTCACAGGGGCCAGCCCCAAGACAGAGGGCTCAGCATACTTAGCTTTCAGTCCCCAATGTTTATGAGAACATCAGCAACAATCCAGGTGAGGAAGTCCAACACTTCTGCATCCTCCCCCAGCTCTTCAGGAGGGCCCCAAATATATATTTTTATTCTCCACCCAAATTACTTTAGGATGTGTTCCTATTTCATTCTAATCTATACAGACCTACCATAGCTCATTTCCTGTTCAAAGTTCCATGTAATTGTAGTGTTTGAACAAACTGACTGTAGAAGTTATATTGTTTAGAAAATGCAGATCCTACACCAAATAAACATCTCTTCCCTTGGTCTCACATGGAAGTTGAAGTTGTAACACACAGTCAGTTTCAACCTTTACTCTTTGGCCCAATTTGCTCTAGTCTTAACCAGATCTGTCTAAGGCTTCTTAAAGTTACAGTATGTGGGGAAGAAGAAGGCTTTGGTATTTAGTTCAGTATTTAAAGTTGAGAGCATGCTCAACTTGGAGCTCCTGGTTGTTTTTCACTTTCTCAAGACTCACACTTAGACATTCAAAGCAAATTAGAGAAAATAAAAAAAGAGAAAGGTTGTTATAGCAAGCAGATATTGAGGAAAGCTAAGCTGAACACGACACACCACCTGTTAGTTTTCCATCCTTTTTGTTGGAGAACTGAGTTTGGCAAACATCTCAACTCTCACCTTGATTTTCAACTAGAGTTTGACTTTCTGTCTTGGTTAGCCAGAAGTGCTATCACATATACCACAACTGATTTGGGCTTAACAACAGGAATTATCAGCTCATGGTTTTGAGGCTAGAAGAATTCCAAAATCAAGATATCGGAAGGGCTGGCTCTCTCCCAGAGTCTGTAGAGTTCTGGTGTTCACTGCTGGCCAACCTCGGGGTTTCTTGGTTTGTATCTCTGCCTTCTGTCCCTTCCAGTTTCTTCTGACTCCCTGCTTCTGCATGTGGCCTTCCCTAATCTGCCTTCCAGTTTCTTCTGTTTATAAGGTGTGCAGGAATATGGATTCAGACCCACCCTTTTTCAGTTGGCTACCTTTTACCCAAAAATAACATCTTCAAAAGGTCCTATTGACAATGGGCTCAGACCCATAGGGAACAGGGATGTGGATTAAGATTAAAAATGTACTTGTTGGGGTACATCATCCAACCTACCACATTTGTTAGTGGGTTTTCTCCAAGATATAGGCAGGAATGCTTCATATTTTTATTTTTTTCAAAGTTTGTTGTTGCTACAATTCCAGAATCTATTTGTATACCTGCTC
This sequence comes from Choloepus didactylus, assembly GCF_015220235.1. Lineage (NCBI taxonomy): Eukaryota > Metazoa > Chordata > Mammalia > Pilosa > Megalonychidae > Choloepus > Choloepus didactylus. The sequence goes on along the minus strand of NC_051309.1, from coordinate 110,545,589 downwards.
TGAAGAAAAATTATATTCACCAAAATCCTTTGCTTCTAGACACTAGTAACCCCAATGAATGTGCTATGAACACTATCTGAGGGTCTATCCTACACAGAATTGTGCAAGAGTAGAGGTCTCCTTGGTTCAAAGAAACTGAGTCAGACTTAAATATTGACAATAATAGAAGACTTGCAGAACAGGAAGAGCTATTTGGTAGATAATGCTTCAGAGTGGGTTTTGACTAATAACCCAACATAATTTGTGCAAGGGATTCAGTGACCCCGAGCAAAACATTTGATGGCCAGTCCTGTCTTCCTATCAAGACTGGGATCTGATTCAACATTTAATATCCAGTTCCTTATATGGCACACAGCATACAGTAGAAACTTAGTGAATGTGTGATGATCTAATGCTCCATGCTTCAAGACTATCTAGGACAAACACTGTGTTTGTGGGTTATACGGGCATTAGGCCATCCTCCATATATGCATTGTCTACTTTTATAATTTCAGATTAACTCTCATTTTATAGATGGACATCTTCTTAACATTTTATTCCCTTGGCCTGGAAGACAATATTTTACAACCAATTTGGCAGACTTTTATTGAGAATTGTTTTAATCACCAGAGGAATTGATACACTTTTTCAGAGTCCATATCAAAATAAAGGATGATTAAAAGCTAATCAATGTCTTATAATGTAGAATACTGGGGACCTAGAGATAGACAGAAGCTAGTAAAGGGAGAATGATAACCTACTATGTTCAGATATGCTAATGAGGGTGAATTTAAAGGTATTGGAATGTATAGGGGTGATGATTGTTTGCTAATGGGATTATAAGTATCAAAGCTGCATTGAAAGTGAACAGGATTGAAAGGGGTTGTTTTAAGGCATGTATTCCACAGATCAGCACTACAAATACAGTTAGGTGCTTGCATGATACACTTCTAAGGTATGACACTGGTACAGAGAGTTGACGACAGAGTGGTATATGGGAAAAACCTACCTATTGCCTACTAGGGACTATAATTAATGGAATACCTTTCTGGTACTACACATGAATACTAGGGACAAATAATTAAGGGCTGGAAAGAGCTATAGGGTGTTTTGGGTCATGAGAATTGTTCAAAATGGAGAGTGATGAGGATTCTACAACCAAGTGATGATAATATGAGATATTGACTATTATCATGGACAGAATATATGCTATGTGAAATTAAGCACCCTCTACTTTATAAGTCAAGCCCTTGAGCTTGAAGTTTACTCTTGTGAAACTTATGGTTGCATAGGATAGGCTAAGCCCACTTATACTTATGCCTAGGGGTCACCTCCAGAGAATCTCTTTTGTTGCTCAGATGTGGACTTTCTCTCTCTAAGCCCAACTCTGCATATAAGTTGATGTGGAACAGGACCCCCCAGGTGAGTGAGTCCCCCTGGTGACATTGGACATGGATTCCAGAAATGAGTCTGACCCTAGCATCAAGAGGTTGAGAATGCCTTTTTGACCAAAAAGGGGGAAAGAAAGGCAAAAAATAAGGTTTCAGTGGCTAAGAGATTTCAAATAGAGCCAAGATGCTTTCCTGGAGGTTACTCCTATGCAAGCTTCAGCTAGATGTCCCAAACAACCATAGTATGATAAGCCCAAATCAACAGTAGTCCCGAAAACCCTGAAGAATTCCCGGTTCCCTATCTGAGACTATGAAAGTTTCACTCACTAAGTTTATTCCACTACAGAAACTTAAATCCTCCAGGGAGCTCCTATGCCACCTAACCCCAAAACCCAGAGGCAATAGCCTCTTCAAGAACATCAAGTAGAAGTGTCCCCTTTTCCCATAAAGTTGACACCCCTTTTCAACATAAACAAGTTAGGATGGTCACTGCCTAGAAACATCCCTGAAGATAAGGAAAGTGATTAAACTAGAGGAAGGGGTAGCAACAGACAAGATAGAATTTAACAAAGGATTATGAATACTGAATCTCTATATAATTTTCTTTTTCTTAGTTGCTAGGGTATTAGAATAGCTAGAAGGAAAGAACTGAAATGGTGGAACTGTAACCATATAACATTCTTTGAAATTTGCTCTCTACTTGTTAAATTGCACTCAGAAAGTTATCACTTCTATGTAAATATGTTATATTCCACAATAATATAGTTGTTGGAAAAAAAAAGCTAACCAACAGAATGAGATTTTGATAGATGTATCATTCTTTTCCCCAGTTTCTTAGATCCAGAAGATAGCCATTAACATTCTTCTCTATCAAACTTAGTAGTGGCTTTTACTCAAAAAACACAATGACATTTTTTAATTAATATATAGAAGTTGATTGTCTTGCCAAAATTCATAATTTTCTTCTTCAACAGTAGCAGAACCCTTATTTAATTCCAGGTAGAAACACTTCCTACTAGAAGATCACATTTCCTAACCTCTGCAGCTAGGAAATGTTAACAGAAAATGCTAGGTGCGGCTCATTGGAAAGCCATTTTTTTCCCTGCTCTCCTTCTTGTTTTCTCTCTGGGTCATGAATCTGATGACTGGAGCTCCAGAAGGATACAGGGAGTCTGATTTCCTGATGGCACTGGAAAGCTGCCATACAGGTTTTAGCTGCCCGCTGCTGGCATTCTTCTCGATGAGAAAATAAATCCTCACATGTTTAAACCACTGTTGTCAGCGTTCTAATACTAACCACAACTCCCAACTTATACACAAGCTATGACAGATATGGAAGTGTTCTTCAGTGTTTTAAAATTGTTCTCCAACGTTTTGTGGTTTCCATGATATTGTCCAGGGGGTCACCTGGGAAGGGCTGGGAAGATGGAAGCCATGATTCTCAGCTGCTTTGGGCCTTTGCAATGCAAACATCTCTAATTCCAATTGTTTTATTATTTAGACATCTGCATGACATTTCATTTGAACCAAGGTTCCATAGCTAAAAGCAATTTGGAAACCACTGAGTTATAGACCAAAGTTCTCATTATATAATTGCTAAAACAATTACTATTTTTTAGGCATTCTTCTAAGTTTTAACATATAATAAATCATTTTCTTTTTCAATAACCTTATGATGTAATTCTATTACTATTCCCATCCCGTACATGAGGAAACCAAGGCACAGGAAAAGTAAGTAACTTGTGTAAGATTATACAGCTAAGTGGCATAGTTGAATTCAATCCAGAAAGCATGCTCCAAAATCCAAGTTGTTGTTTTTTTTTGTCTTTTAAATAATTTTATTGTTTTATTTTATTTTTCTCTTTTAACTTTTATCATGGAAAATTATAAACATATTTAAAAGTAAAGAGAACAGTATTAGGTTGAAAAACATGACATTTTTGATCAACTGTTTTTGACCTATGAAAACAGCAATTTTTGTGGTTCAACCTAACATAATGAATGTCCATAAGACCTTCTTATTCAGTTTCAACAATTATCAAGTCATGGTCAATCCTATTTTATTTGCACCTCAACCTATTTCCCCCTTCCCCAGATGATTTTAAAGCAATCCCCATGCATCATATCCTTATATGCGTAAGTACTGAAGGAATACTTTAAAACTTAGCCATAATACTAACACTGTACCTTCAAAATTGAATATGTCCCTAACACCATCTAGTATAAGTGTCCAAATTACCCAGATGTCTCAAAATATTTTTTATAGTTTGGTATTTCAAGTCAATATAAAAATAAGGTCCATATATTGTAATCTGTTGCTGTGTCTTCCAAGGTCTTTTTTTTTGGGGGGGGGGGGTTCACTCTGTTTTTATTTTTGTTTTTAATATTCACTTTATTGAGATATATTCACATATCACACAGTCATACAAAACAAATCGTACATTCGATTGTTCACAGTACCATTACATAGTTGTACATTCATCACCAAAATCAATCCCCGACACCCTCATTACCACACACACAAAAATAACCAGAATAATAATTAAAGTGAAAAAGAGCAACTAAAGTAAAAAAGAACACTGGGTGTCCTTGTCTGTTTGTTTGTTTGTTTGTTTTCTTCTCCCACCTTCCCAGTCATCCATCCACAAACTAGACAAACGGGAGTGTGATTACCATGGCCCCCCTAATCCCACTGTCCCTCCTCATAAGTTACATTTTTATACAATTGTCTTCAAAATTCATGGGTTCTGGGTTGTAGTTTGATAGTTTCAGGTATCCACCACCAGCTACCCCAATTCACTAGAACCTAAAAAGGGTTGTCTATATTGTGCATAGGAGTGCCCACCAGAGTGACCTCTTGGCTCCTTTTGGAATCTCTCTGCCACTGAAGCTTATTTCACTTCCTTTCACATCCCCCTTTTGGTCAAGAAGATGTTCTCCATCCCACGATGCCAGGTCTACATTCCTCCCAGGGAGCAAAATCCAAGTTTTTAAACATAATATTGCCTCTACAAATTATTAGTAAATTAATGCCCATAGAGTGCAAATAATTTGTTCAAGTTTCAACAGAAAGTTTGTGGGAGTCCTGAATCAAGCACTCAGATCACTTAACTCTAACTAATGTTCTTTCCAGAATACCAAGCAGGGGCCTCCTTCTGTTCTGGTTTAAAAAAAAACCTTTTTTAATATGGCAGAATAAATAAATTGTAAGTCACCTTTGTAGCTGCTGAAGTTGCAAATGAATAATACCTACCACCAATAAACTCAACTTCCAGCTTCCTGCTTCTTTATAAAAAATTAGTTCCCCTGAAGAGTATAACAGTGACACCATGGTGTGCTGAAATCTGTTCCACCTCCAGAATTCTTTTAATCACTGATTTCATCTCTCTGCATATACTGCACACCTTCTATTTGTTCTTGCCCTTGTAAAATTTTGAGTATTCTAGAATAAAAATAGTGTAGTCTTAGACAGCTGGTGGAATCTGTCTTAAAACTCCAACTCGGATGTACTACTCCTATTTAAATTAGCCCAGCATCAACTATTTATGCCTCAATTGCTACTATTGCTTCCACTAATCCATTTTAAAAAGCTAGCTTCCTGACTATTTCCTTACAAAACCACCAATGTACAGTATTTAACAGCATATTTTTCAGAATTTAGAATTCTAATTCTATTCAAAATTATGGTTGCATACAAGAAAAAGAACTTTGGTTTTCTGGGGAAATTTCTGCATGCAAGCATTTCTCCAGGATATACATATTTTTCTCCTTTTAATTTTAACCCACAGAATTTTATGACCTCAACAAAAGTAATCATTTGATCTTTTTTTTTTTTTTTGATTCAGTGATTAAGATTTTACTTGGACCTTTCATTCACATGAAATGTTGAATGTAATTCTCAAGAACTATATAAGAAATTACAAAATGAGGGAGTTAACCTACTTTTTAGAATGGTACAGATGTCAGCTCTTAGCTACTTTCTCCACTAATGGTCAAAGACAGAGCTTTTGTTACCACATAACTCTGTTCTAAGAATATGATAGAAAGATTCTGCCTTATAAGACTATCATAAATGGGGAGTTAGAATATCTTTATAATCCTGCTGAGTAACTTTTTTGAATGCTGTAAGATATATAGAAATAGTGTTAGGCAGATGACTTTGTAATTTTCCGTAAGACCAACCTAATTTCAATTAAGTCAATTTTCAAAAGTACTCACTTCAGTTTACAACTTGCCCAGAGTAACTGGTGAGTAATTATTCATAGGTGAAAGGTGGAACAAGTTCAAAGAATGGAGTTATTAATTACCCAGAGATGAATTTTCCTGACCTGGGTAATCTAATTATCAGAAACATCTAAGAACTTCTTAGAAGTACAGATTTCTATAGGGGACCCAAAACTGCTGATTTACAACCTCCAGAGGTGGGACCCAATCTCGCAAATTTAACAGCTCTCTAGGTAATTCTAATGTGCAGTTAGGTTTGCAAACCCAGATTTAGAGAAAAATCTGCCTTAGTAATTAAAAATATAGACTATTCTAAAATAAAGAAGATTAATTATATGAAAAAATCATGTTATAGGCAGGATTTTTAATTTCATAGGTTTCAATACTATAGATGACTTAGAGATATTTGCACTAAAAAATTATATATGTGTGTGTGCCACATCTTTTCCAATGAGTCCTTCACTTTAAAACTGAGCATTTTGTCTATGAAGTCTTTAAAGGGAAAGGCAACAGAAAGAGCATAGTAATAAAAAAGAAATGTGAAGAAGGGAGAACTGAAAATCAGATTTATTTATGTATCAATTTAAAATTTTTTTCTTAATTACAAAAGCATTATGAGTTTATTGCAAAAATTTTAGAACACATAGATATGTTTAAAAAGTAAACATATGATATTTAACTACTGTTAATTTTTAATATACTTCCATTCTTCTAAAACCATATCAGTAAAAAAATAGATTGGTATCATATTGATTAGACTATGGCCTAAAGTAATTTTTTTTTCATTTAGCACTATTAAGAACAATTTTTCAAGTCATTGAACATTGTTCCAAAACTTGAATCTCTGAAAAAATTTGTTTTTTTTGTTTTTGTTTTTGTCAGAAATACTCTGGATGAGTATATGATTTATGGCTGGGTAATGGGGAATAGAGCTAGAATAAAGAAGGTATGCTTCTTATTCCAGAATTATTACATAGCAGCAATGCAAGGGAAGATCCTACTGCATTTTCCTTTTCTAGGAGGTGCCAAAATAAAGTACTTGGATAGATGGGCGTAACTCCCCACCTCTAAGTTGAAGTTCAGGGCAATTGTCCATCACCAAAGTTGCTTCCATTATGGTAAGTCATATTTAATTAGTAAGGTTATGCTCTTTAGAATCCTTTGTGAAGTTGAAAAGTTTATGAAGAAGATCAGTTTTCCTTTATACATACACAAAGGTGAACTGGAAAAAGCACTGATTTTGGAATCAGTCAACCCTGTTTGGAATTCAGCTTGGCCTCTGCTTACTCTGTGACCTCAGAGAAGGTATTTAAACAATTTTAGTCACTGCTTCTTCAGCTTTAAGCTAAAGACAATAACAATAACAACTGTTGTCCAGAGTTGATATTTCTACAAAGAGCTTTGTGAGTGCTTTGGAAAAGTGCATATGAACGTGTTTTTGTGTGTCCTAAACTAAAATTCATGCATTTTATTTGGTGGGAAAGGAGGAGAAGAAGAAAAAAAGGATGAGATTTTTATTGTGACAAGCATGCTAATTCACTTATTGTTCTTCTTTTAAAACAGGAAGTCTATGGGCATTATGCTCTTAGAATAGAAAAATTAACTTCTTCTATTTGTACCCTAAAATCACTTTTCTTCCAGGATTATCTCTAGTGTTAAGCCTGCTAAGCAGGTAGGACTTTGAAAGACTGAAGAAAATACACTTTTAAATATATGTAAGACACTTAAATATATAAATCCAGCATTTAGTTACTGGAGATTCTAACTTAAAAAATAGTTTTGAAAATGGTTACTTGTAGCAGAATTATGTCTTCAATTCTGGTGGAATAATAATATCCTTGTTATTTAGAATTTCTATCATACAAAGAAATTTAAATGCTATTAAGATAGCATGCCATCAAACACTCACCATTTCCTTAGGGAATCCAAATAGTGTTTTTCTCCTAATGAGGGAAAAGAATATAAATCTTTTAAATTACTGAAATCAAGTAGAATGACAATGTTAAAAATAATAATAGAAACAAGAGTTTCCATGTGTGTTTGTGAATTAAGGAAAAGGGTATATCCTCTTCTGATGTAAAGAATCTGAATTAGAAAATCTCAGCGAAGGACCAGAAAAATATTAGGCAAATATCAAAAAAGAAATCTATAGGTAATACACAGGGAGGATTAGGTTTCCATCAAAATTCAACTGTCTTCTCTGAGCATTTTGTGAATTTTTTTGTTGATACCAGAGCAGAGAAGCTGGGGCTTTGAGCAAATGAGATGGCCTACAAGCTGACCAGAATTTAAATATACATTATATATTTTATAAAAATATTTATTATTTAAATATATATTGTTATAGTATAAATTGGACTTTAAAACATCTCTTCTATTATTCTATATCTTTAGAGGTTTAATAAAATTGCCTAGCTTCTGGTACTGCTCTGCAATGGATGATGAAAATCATTTGGTAACTTATGTAAAATATGTTGTAGCACATCTAGCTGTTACAAGTCCTATACCCTGAATTTTGGAAATAAATAATAAAAGGATAGAAACACTTTTCTTGATAAAAGCAAGGGTAACAAGCCCCTTGACATCTGGAAAAAAAAGCAAGGATAAGAGAAATTCTTCAAAATTGCAAAACAAAGAAAAGTGCATCCTGACCACAAAAGCATGTCAAAACTCTGAAAAAAAATAAAAACTCTGATCTTAAATGAGTAAAGGAACAGTTCCTCAAGCTTGGATGTAACTACTGAATTGTCAGAAGCTCTAGATAACTTGGATGTACAAACAACTGATCAAAATGCAGAGCCTGACAGAGACTAGAGCAGGTCTTGAGCATTGAAAGAGAGAAAGAAAGAGAGAGAGAGAGAGAGAGAGAGAGAGAGAGAGAGAGAAATAAATAAATAAATAAATTAATTAATTAATTAACTAACTAAATGTCATTTTATAGTCATATTCATGTGAGATCTTCAACATGGCATTATCAGGGACATCCACGAACTGGGGAAATATAAATAAAAGGGTAAAGAGAAAGCACCAGGGAAAAAAGGAGTGAACGTGATTCAAACTAGAGCCATATGAAAAAAGTAGTTTCTTTCCTCAGAAGCAGGTAAGCTAAGTTCAACAAAGACATGGTAGACAAGGAGTATCCCTGGTGTTACTGTTATACTGATTTGATGAGAATGGAGTTTAATACTTTTTTAATAGTCACTATCCAGGATAAACGTTGTCCAAGGTCTTGCCTAAATTACACAGGATGGCTCTAGCTCTTACAGAATATACAATTCAAAGTTCTCTGTTATCTAAAAATTGAGGATAGATTAACAAATTTTAACAAGTTTTAACTCTCAACATCCCTGACAAGAAATAGATGCCACCATAGGAGTGATTGAAGACAATTTAATGAAGGAAAAGTTTACAAAGCACAGGCAAACTTACACAAAACAAAGAAGGAAGGGTGAAAAATCCCCAAGCTAGAAACTATAAGAAATCATTTTAACAGACCTAGCAAGATGCCTAGCTGTCAGAGAGACCCTCACTTCAGGAGCTATGGCCTTTTGTATAGGAACAAAACCACAGCCAAAACTATATGGAAGCGGGGGTGGAGGGAAGACAGAGGGGGAGAGTATTACCATGGCCTCTTCATCTTCCCATTTTCTGATACCCTCTGGTTTCCTGCCAGTGCCTTCCCTGAACTCAGATGGCACACAAAGTGCAAGAAGGCCCATCGATTTAACATTTACAGTGAAGCCCCCAGAGCACAGACTAGGATGGAAACAGAATTATAAATTGGATCCAAAGACTAAAATGAATATCTTCAGAGCTGCTTCAGTGGTTTGCTGAAAGTCAAGAAAATGTTTAGATCAAAACAAGGCTCATTTAGTCTAAAATATTTTGTGCATTGTTAATAACCAACCAACATAATGAGAGAATTGAATTGACAGTGTGTAAGTCTAGAATGTTAAATACCTTTTTAAAAATGATGGATTGAAAGCTCCAAGGATAAAATAGATGATTAAAAAGAATGACGATTTAACAGTATGGGTTGACATTTTCTTTTTTGTGCTACAATCAAAACAATAATATGAAATGTCCATTTAGGTGTGAGAATGAATAACTGCCCTAGAATGGACACAGGGAAAACATTAACAAGTGATGGCCTTGAATCGGGGTAATAGAGAACTCTACAATAATCTCAATACTGATTAGAAACAAAACAGTACCAAAAAACTGTAACAAAATTTTTACATCCAGTTCAGGTAGATTTCATACTTGAAAAGTGATGGAGCACTCACTGAAACTGATCTTTATGAAGTAGTACTAAAACTTTGAGCAGCATAGAATAGTCAATAAATTATTGGAGGTAAGGTCAGGACCTTAAAAGAATGGAAGCAGGAAATACAAACACATTTATAAATAGGTAGTTCTTTTGTTTGCAAGTGAATGTTCCCATATCTAAAGCATACCTGAAAGTAAGCACCAGATGCTGTAAAGCATGGAAAAGATGTTAAATGAAGACCAGTTCATGTTTGTTAATTAATGAGGTTTAGACATAACTTAGAGGACATAACAAAGCCAGGCTTCTAGTTAATTGAGACTGGAACACAAGTAAATTAAGAGGGTATTCCTCAAGTTCTGACCTCTAATTTAGCTCCATAAATTTCTGTTGTGGCCAATGAGACAGACTCTTTTCCAGAAACTAGAGACAAAGATGAATAAGCCATGATACCTCTCCTTTAGGAGCCTATAACCTAGTGGAGGAAATGGGCACTTAGACCTTAATCTTTTTCTCTAAAGAGCCCAATTGAAAGTACAGTGATGAGATTGGAAGAACATGAAAAATGGCCACGGCTGGGGATCATGAATACCTAAATCTGATTCTGCCACAGTAACCTTCCTCAAGGTCCCTGAGAAAGATTTATATTTAAAGAACATCTATGGAAGAAAAAAAACCTTGCCTAAAACTTTGGCAAACAATTCCCAGTGTATAATCCTAGAAGTGGATTCAAATTCAAGAGACTCCCTTTGCCCAGCTTAGCCAGACCTACATGTCCTCCTCTTACCTAGAATTGGTTTTCAAAGGAGGTGAGGGAGACAGGGAGGTTACCAGCTCCCAAAAGGAAGGAGAACTCAGTGCTCACTATAACACAGCTACAAGCTAGGCAGAGAAGCAAATCATAGAAATGGAAGAACTACACCAACAGAGTCTCATGACATAAACCCCTTTCCTCCTTATCCTGACATACCCAGCCTCTAGTCAGGAATCCAGCACCCATATCAGTAAACATCCACGTTCCTGTTATCTATTTTCTCACACAGTTTTTCAGGTTGACTGGGCTCAGCTGGGCAGTCCTTCTCCTCCATCTAATGTTGGCTGGGGCTGCAGGCATCCAGTTGGGCTGGAACATCTAAGATGGCTCATTTGTGTGGCTGGCCATTGATGCTGGCTGTTGGCTGGAAGCTCAAATAGGACTGTTGCCCAGAACACATACATGCATCTTTTTCATGTGACAGGGGCTTCTTACAGTATGTCAGTTAGTTTCTGGCAGATCATATCCCAAGAGCATGCATTTGAAGGTGGAGGAAGTAGAAGCTCTTAAAGTAGAAGTGCTCTTAAAATCTAGGCCTGGAACCAACACAATGTTGCTTTCTCTTCATTCTACTGGTTAGGCAGTCATAGATAGGGTCAGGCAGATTTAAGAGGAAGGAACATACACTAAAATAGAATTCCCTGCCATCTTTAGTTTACCACAATCAGAACATAAAATATCCCTGCCATCTTTAGTTTACCACAATCAGAACATAAAATATTCATATCAGCACACCCGAGGATGAAGTGAGTGGGCAATGGTGGGTGTGTTGGGTTCTCTCTGGACTCCGGCATCTTTAGCCTGGTAAACTTAAAGTAGCCATAGATTATGTTAAGTGGCCAATGCTGCACACCAGTGAATGTCTGGAGGACAATTGCCGAGCTACTGACTAATTAAATATGAATCAAAATTCACAACTGGATGATTACAGGAGATATGTGGGACATGACTCCCAGAGGTGTAAATCTCTCTGGCAACCTGGGACATGACTCCCGGGGATGAGCCTGGACAGGTCTTCATAGGATTGAGAAAGCCTTCTTGGACCAAATGGGGGAAGAAAAATGAAACAAAATAAAGTTTCAGTGGCTGAGAGATCTCAAATAGAGTCCAGAGATCATTCTGGAGGTTATTCATATGCATTATATAGATATCCCTTTTTTAGTTTTTAGTGTATTGGAATAGCTAGAAGGAAATACCTGAAACTGTTGAACTTGATTCTTGAAGATGATATAACTAGTTTATACAGTGTGACTGTGTGACTGTGAAAACCTTGTGGCTCACACTCCCTTTATTCAGTGTATAATGGGGGGGGAGGGGCATGAGATATTTTGGGTGTTCTTTTTTATTTTTATTTTTATTTTTATTCTTATTTTTATTTTTTTGAGTAATGAAAATATTCAAAAAATTGATTGTGAGGATGAATGTACAACTATATGATGGTAATCCTGTGAACAATGGATTGTACACTTTGGATGATTGTATGGTATGTGAATATATTTCAATAAAATTGCATTTAAAAAAAGAATACAGGAGGGGAAAAAAGGAATCAGGGGAAATGGATAATCAAAATGAGATGAGACGTCTGGAAGATGGCAGTTAGGAGAGACAGGGCAAAAAACACCCCCATGAAAAATACTAGATACAAGCCAGAAAGTGACCCAGAACACCAATTCCAGAAATGCAGCAGCTGGACAAGGTCTGCTAAATCCACAGGAACCGTGCACTTGGTGAAACTGGGATTCTGTGTTCTGAAACAACAGGCTGGGAATGCCCCTACATGGCCAAGTGGCCCAGAACTTCTCTTGAGGGATGGCATGCACTTGTGATATAGCACAGCCTTCCCTCAGCAGAGGCCCTAGAAGAGCACAGCTTGGAAGAGAGAACAACATGGAAATCCCAGGGACCCTATGCCAATACCAAGGACTTGTGGGTCAGTGGCAGAGACAATCTGTGGTGAGACTGAACTGAAGGTTTAGACTCTTACAACAGCCTTAAATCTCCAGGAATACCTGGGAGGTTTGATTATTAAAGCCACCCTCCCTCCCTAACTGCTCAGACACATGGCCCACATTCACGGCAGACAGCACCAAAAACACATCCAAACTTGGTGCACCAATTGGACCCCCACAAGAATCAGACCCCCACACACCACAAAGACAAAGTTGGGGAGAACTGGCTTGAGGGGAATAGGTGGCTCATGGAGGCCATCTGCTGGTTAGTTAAAGTGTATGCCACCAAGCTGTAGATCTGACAAATTAGAGATTAGTCTTTGAATTAGTTGGCATATCCTAAAAGGACCCTATGAAGTTAATTTAAGCAAATGCCAAGAGGCCAAAAACAACAGAAAATTTTAAAGCATATGAAAAAAAACAGATGATATGGATAACCCAAACCCAAACATCCAAATCAAAAGATCAGAGGAGGTGCAGTACTTGGAGCAATTAATCAAAGAACTAAACGCAAACAATGAGAGCATGGCACAGGATATAAAGGACATGAAGAAGACCCTAGAAGAGCATAAAGAAGAAATTGCAAGAGTAAATAAATAAATAGAAGATCTTATAAAAATAAAAGAAAATGTTGACCGAATTGAAAAGATTCTGGATATTCATAGTATAAGACTAGAAGAAGCTGAACAATGAATCAGTGACCTGAAAGGTGACAAAATGGAAAATGAAAGAACAAAAGAAAGAATGGGGAAAAAATTGAAAAAATTGAAATGGACCTCAGGGATATGATAGATAAAACAAAATGTCCAAATATAAGATTCATTGGTATCACAGAAGGAGAAGAGAAGTGTAAAGGTCTAGAAAGAGAATTCAAAGAAATTGTTGGGGAAAACTTTCCAAATCTTCTACACAATATAAATACATAAAGCATAAATGCCCAGCGAACTCCAAATAGAATAAATCCAAATAAACCCATTCTGAGACATTTTCTGACCAGTCTATAAAATACTGAAGAAAAGGAGCAAGTTCTGAAAGCAGCAAGAGAAAAGCAATTCACCACATACAAAGGAAACAACATAAGACTAAGTAGTGACTACTCAGCAGCCACCATGGAGGCGAGAAGGCAGTGGCATGGCATATTTAACATCCTGAGAGAGAAAAATTTCCAACTAAGAATTCTTTATCCAGCAAAGCTTTCCTTCAAATATGAGGGAGAGCTTAAATTTTTCACAGACAAACAAATGCTGAGAGATTTTGCTAATAAAAGACCTGCCGTACTTGAGATACTAAAGGGAGCCCTACCAAGAGAGAAACAAAGAAAGGAGAGATGTGGAGAAAGGTTCAGTATTAAAGAGATCCCATATTGGTTCATTAAAGGACAATAAGAGAGAGAGGGAAAAAATATATATGACAAACATAAACCAAAGGATAGGATGGCTGATTCAAGAAATACCTTCACAGTAATAATGTCAAATGTAAATGGATTAAAGTCCCCAATAAAAAGATATAGATTTGCAGAATGGATAAAAAAATATGAACTATCAATATGTTGCATACAAAAGACTCATCTTAGACACAGGGACACAAAGAAATTGAAAGTGAAAGGATGGAAAAATATTTCATGCAAGCTACAGCCAAAAGAAAGCAGGAGTAGCAATATTAATCTCAGATAAAATAGACTTCAAATGTAAGGATGTTATGAGAGACAAAGAAGGCTACTACATACTAATAAAAGGGGCAATTCAACAAGAAGAAAAAACAATCATAAATTTGTGCACCCAATCATGGTGCCACAAAATACATGAGACAAACACTGGCAAAACTAAAGGAAGCAATAGATGTTTCCACAATAATTGTGGGAGACTTCAACACATCACTCTCTCCTATAGATAGATCAACCAGACAGAAGATCAATAAGAAAACTGAAAACCTAAGCAATCTGATAAATGAATTGGATTTAACAGACATATATAGAACATTACATCCCAAATCACCAGGATACACCTTCTCTAGTGCTCACAGAACTTTCTCCAGAATAGGTCATAGGCTAGTACATAAAACAAGCCACAATAAATTTTAAAAAAAAATTGAAATTATTCAAAGCACATTCTCTGACCACAATGGAATACAATTAGAAGTCAATAACCATCAGAGACTTAGAAAATTCACAAATACCATGGAAGTTAAACAACACACTCCTAAATAATCAGTGTGTTAAAGAAGGAATAGCAAGAGAAATTTCCAAATATATAGAAATGAATTAAAATGAGAACATAACATATCAAAACCTATGGGATGCAGCAAAAGTGGTACTGAGGGGGAAATTTATAGCATTAAATTCACACATCAAAAAGGAAAAAGAGATAAAATCGCAGAACTAATGAAGCAACTGAAGAAGCTAGAAAATAAACAGTAGAAGGAAAGAAAGTGACATAAGACATATTTAACATCCTGAGAAATAACAAGGATTAAAGCAGAAATAAATGACATAGAGAACAAAAAAAAAAAAAACAGAGAGAATAAACCACACCAAGTGTTGCTTCTTTGAGAGGGTCAATAAGATTGACAAACCCCTAGCTAGACTGAAAAATCAAAAAGAGACAAGACCCATATAAACAAAATAATGAATGAAAAAGGTGACATTACTGCAGATCCCAAAGAAATTTAAAAAATTATAAGAGGATACTATGAACAACTGTATGGCAACAAACTAGATAATGTAGAGGAAATGGACAATTTCCTGGAAACATATGAACAACCTAGACTGACCAGAGAACAAATAGAAGACCTCACCCAACCAATCACAAGCAAAGAGATCCAATCAGTCATCAAAAACTTCCTACAAATAAATGCCCAGGGACAGATGGCTTCACAGAGGAATTCTACAAAACTTTCCATGAAGAACTGACACCAATCTTACTTAAACTCTTTCAAAACATTGAAGAAAATGGAACACTACCTAACTCATTTTATGAAGCTAACATCAATCTAATACCAAAACCAGGCAAAGATGCTACAAAAAAGGAAAACTACAGGCCAATCTCCCTAATGAATATAGATGCAAAAATTCTCAACAAAATACTTGCAAATCAAATTCAAAGACACATTAAAAAAATCATACATGATGACCAAGTGGGGTTCATTCTAGGCATGCAAGGATGGTTCAACATAAGAAAATCAATGTATTACAATACCTTAACAAATCAAAAGAGAAAAATCAAATGATCCTTAATAGATGCTGAAAAAGCATTTGGCAAAATCCAACATCTCTTTTTTATAAAAACACTTCAAAAGGTAGGAATTGAAGGAAACTTCCTCAATATAATAAAGAGAATATATGAAAAACCCACAGCCAGCATAGTACTCAATGGTGAGAGATTGAAAGCCTTCCCTCTAAGATCAGGAATGAGACAAGGATCCCCACTGTCACCACTTTTATTCAACATTGTGCCAGAAGTGCTACCCAGGGCAATCCAGCAAGACAAAGAAATAAAAGGCATCCCAATTGGAAAGGAAGAAGTAGAACAGTCATTATTTGCAGATGATATGATCTTATATCTGGAAAACCCTGAGAAATCAATGATACAGCTACTAGAGCTAATAAACAAATTCAGCAAAGTAGCAGGATACAAGATTAATGCACAGAAGTCAGTATTGCTTCTATACACTGGAAATGAAAGAAGTGAAGAGACACTCAAGAAAAAGATACCATTTTCAATAGCAACTAAAAAAATCAAGTTCCTAGGAATAAACTGAACCAAAGATTCAAAAGACCTCTAGAAAGAAAACTACATAAGTCTACTAAAAGAAATAGAAAGGGATCTTAAAAGATGGAAAAATATTCCATGTTCATGGATAGGAAGGCTAAATGTCATTAAGATGTCAATTCTACCCAAACTCATCTACAGATCAAAATTCCTACAACCTACTTTGCAGACTTGGAAAAGCTAGTTATCAAATATATTTGGAAAGGGAAGATGCCTCAAATTGCTAAAAACACTCTAGAAAGGAAAAATGAAGTGGGAGGACTTACACTCCCTGACTTTGAAGCTTACTATAAAGCCACAGTAGTCAAAACAGCACAAAGACAGATATATCGATCAGTGGAATCATATTGAGAATTCAGAGTTAGACCCTCAGATGTACAGCTGACTGATCTTTGATAAGGCCCCCAAAGCCACTGAACTGGGACATAACAGTCTTTTCAACAAATGGGGCTGGGAGAGTTGGATATCCATATCCAAAAGAATGAAAGAAGATCCCTACCTCACATCCTACACAAAAATTAACTCCAAGTGGATCAAAGACTTCCATATAAAAGAAAGTGCCATAAAACTCCTAGAAGATAATGTAGGGAGACACCTTCAAGACCTTGTATTAGGAGATCACTTCCTAGATATTACACCCAAAGCACAAGCAACAAAGGAAAAAAATAGATAAATAGGAACTCCTCAAGCTTAGAAGCTTCTGTACCTCAAAGGAATTTGTCAAAAAGGTGAAGAGGCAGCCAACTCAACAGGAAAAAAATTTTCAAAACCATGTATCTGACAAAAAGACTGATATCTTGCATACATAAAGAAATCCTACAACTCAATGACAATAGTACAGACAGCCCAGTTATAAAATGGGCAAAAGATATGAAGAGACAGTTCTCTGAAGGGGAAATACAAATGGCCAAGAAACATATGAAAAAATGTTCAGCTTCACTGGCTATTAGAGAGATGCAAATTAAGACTACAATTAAGACACCAATTGGAATGGCTGCCATTAAACAAACAGGAAACTGCAAATGCTGGAGAGGATGTGGAGAAATTGGAACTCTTATTCATTGCTGGTGGGACTGTATAATGGTTCAGTTACTCTAGAAGACAGTCTAGCAGTTCCTTAAAAAACTAGATGTAGAATTACCCTTCAATCCAGCAATTGCACTTCTTGGTATATACCCAGAAGATCTGAAAGCAGTGACACAAACAAATATCTGCACACCAATGTTCAAAGCAGTATTATTCACAATTGCCAAGAGTTGGAAACAACCCAAATGTCCTTCAACAGATGAGTGGATAAATAAAATGTGGTACATACACATGATGGAATATTATGTGGCAGTAAGAAGGAACGATGTCGTGAAACATATGACAACTTGGATGAACCTTGAAGACATAACACTGAGAGAAATAAACCAGGCACAAAAAGAGAAATATCATATGCTATCACTAATGTGAACATTGCTGAGGGAGGATGCAGGGGTGTTGGGCTTCTCCACCTCGATGGTTGCTGATGTGCTCACAGACATTAAGGATTGGTGGTTTGATGGGCTGAGCCCTCAATCATGGACTTGCCCTTGAGAAGACAGTTACTGCAAAGGAAAGGCTAGGCCTGCTTATAATTGTGCCTAAGTGTCTCCTCCAGAATGCCTCTTTGTTGCTCAGATGTGGCCCTCTCTCTCTACCTAAGCCAACTTGGCAGGTGAAATCACTGCCCTCCCCACTACATGGGATCAGACACCCAGGGGTGTAAATACCCCTGGCAACATGGAATATGACTCCCAGGGAGGAATCTGAACCTGGCATCATGGGATGGAGAACATCTTGACCAAAAGGGGCATGTGAAAGGAAATGAAATAAGTTTCAGTGGCTGAGAGATTCCAAAAGGATCTGAGCGGTCACTCTGGTGGGCACTCTTACACACAATATAGATAACCCTTTTTAAGTTCTAATGAATTGGAGTAGCTAGCAGTAAATACCTGAAACTATCAAACTACAACCCAGAACCCTTGAATCTTGAAGATGATTGTATAAAAATACGGCTTATGAGGGGTGACAATGTGATTGGGAAAGCCATGTGGATCACACTCCCCTTTGTCCAGTGTATGGATGGATGAGTAGAAAAATGGGGGCGAAAAACAAAAAAAGGACCCAGTGTTCTTCTTTACTGTAAGTGTTCTTTTTCACTTTAATTTTTATTCTTATTACTTTTATGTGTGTGGTAGTGAAAATGTTCAAAAATTAATTTTGGTGATGGATGCACAACTATATGGTCATACTGTGAACAATTGATTGTACACTTTGTATGACTGCATGGTATGTGAATATATCTCAATAAAATTGAATTATTTTGAAAAAATTGAGATGAGTTCAGGAAAGCAATTCAAGGGAACCCACTGCTAAGTCTAACCTCACTGAATCTAGAAGGAACAATTTCATCCATAATGCACATTCAGATGGGATTAAATGAAAACCATACTGAATTAACCCTTCATTTAGCAAAATGCCTTTTTTAGAGAATACGGAATATAAATATGGCTATTTCATTTTTTGCAACTTAAATTGCTGTTTCTGTTATGTTTCTGGATATTCTCCCTCCCTTTTAGCCAGATAAGCCTGCTTATTATTTTAAAAACAAACAAAGAAACAATAATGATAAGCTCTGAGTTTTCTCAGAGTACCAGGAAGAATAGTCTGTCCAATCGAAGAGAACTATAGGCTACATTCTGTTATACAGTGTGAGGGAATACAGAATGAAAGAAGTCAAATTTTGAGCCAGTATGATTTTTCTGTTTGAACTGATATATTTTTACTTTTCCTTTGTAAGCTGATTTAAGAAACACAAAAGTATCTCTTGCTATTTCAAACTCATTATTTAAATGTTCATATATGTTGCATTTTTAATTTTTAAATGTCTTTCTTGAAAATTTGCTGCCTTTACCAAGGTTAAAGGATGATACTGACTGGGTTTTAAAACTACAACTTACATGTGAGACCAAGGGAGGAGATGCTTATCTGGTGCAGGATCAATATTTTCTATAGCACACTAGATAATTTAACTTGCACAATCAGTTTGTTTGAACACCATAGGCGCAAGGAATGGTGAATGGGAAGGGGATTTGGTGAGTTTGTGCAGGCTGAAGTGAAATCCCAACACATCCCAGAGTGATATGGGCAGAGAGTATAAGAGCATTTGTGGGATCCCCAAAGGAGCTGGAGGGAAATGGGGAAGTGTTGGACTACCCCACCTGGGCTATTGCTGATTTTCCCACAAACACTGAGGACTGCCAATTTAGTGGGCCAACCCCTTGATCTGGGAGCTTTTGACTGTGAGGCCAGCTGCTGCAAGGGAGAGGCTAAGCCCTCTTATAATTCTTCCTAGAAGTCCCCCCCGCCCCAGAGAGCCTCTTGTTGCTCAGATGTGGACCCCTCTCTCTCTCTCTCTAGGCCCATAGATGGGTAAACTCACTGTCCTCCCCCCTATGTGGGACATGACTCCCAGGTGTGTAAATTCCCCTGGCAATGCAGGAAATGACACTTGGAGATGAGCCTGGACCCAGCACTCTGGGATTGAGAGGATCTTCTTGACCAAAGTGGGGAAGAGAGATGAAACATTAGGGTTCCAGTGGCTGAGAGATTTCAAATGGGGTCCAGAGGTTACTCTGGAGGGTATTCTTATGTGCTATATAGATATCACCTTTTAGTCTTTAGTGTGTTGGAATGGCTATAGGGAAATACCTGAAGCTGTCAAACTGAACCCAGTGACCTTGATTCTTGAAGATGGTTGTATAACTATGTAGATTGCATAGTGTGCCTGTGTGACTGTGAAAATCTTGTAGCTCGCACTCCCTTTATCCAGTGTATAGACAGACAAGTGGAAAAATGGAGACAAAATTAGATGAAGAATAGGGTGGGATGGAGGGGATGGAAAGATTTAGGTGTTCTTTTTTGCTTTTATTTTTATTTTGGAATAAGGAAAAGTTTCAAAAATTTATTCTGGTGATGAATGCACAACTGTAGGATGGTGCTGTGAATAATCAGTTGTACATTGTGGATGACTGTTGAGTGTGTGAATAAATCTCAATTAAATTGCATTT
The DNA here is from genome assembly GCF_015220235.1 of Choloepus didactylus. Taxonomy (NCBI): domain Eukaryota; kingdom Metazoa; phylum Chordata; class Mammalia; order Pilosa; family Megalonychidae; genus Choloepus; species Choloepus didactylus. The sequence continues at coordinate 110,525,104 of NC_051309.1, read as the reverse complement.
TTAAAAAAGTAAATGAACAATGAGAGAAGGAGGAGAATGGGAAGTTTTAGGGAGGAGAATGGGAAGTTTTAGATATTCTTTTTTATTTTAACTTTGATTTTACTTTTTGGAGAAATGAAAATGTTCAAAGTTTGTGATGATGAAAGCACAATTATATGATGATCCTGGGAACAACTGATTGTACACTTTGAATGATTGTATGTTATGTGATTACATCTCAATAAAATTGCATTTAAAAAATTTGCTGCCTTTAAATGAGTTTCTATTTTATTTGTCAGATACTTTCTGGGGGATCAAGTCTCCAATTTTATAATGGAAGTTGCCAAGAAGATCAGCTTTCATATATAGAGAATTGTTTTCATAGGCAATATTTTTTACATATGGAGATGTTCATTTGTATTCTCTAGGTGACATTTCACAGCTAGTAGCTGTTCTTTGGGACTACTTTTCCACTATTACCTTAACATCAAATATTTGAGATTAGTTTATGTGGTAGGGGAGAAGAGAGAGAGACTGTGAAACAAATAATTTCTAATGGCCGAAACAGGAGTAATCAGGCCAAGTTCCAGAGAGCAGCCAAGGCTATAACTGCCCAGTTCCCACTGACATCAGTGTAGGTAATAAAACTGAATCCTCTGGAGATACTTCAAAATTTTAGCCTGCGGTGTCTTTGGAAATGTTTCACAGTGAAATTGTATTTCCAAATCCACAGCCAATAGTTGTCCAACAACCTTCTGCCCATTCTCCCAAACACATAATAGTATCTATCTCTGGTCATTTGCCATGATCATTTCAATTAATATAAACTATGCATGGTGAAGCGTAGGTCAGGCAGCCACTTTTGATTTTCCCATTTAAAAATAGCGCTGCAATGCCTCTCTTCCTTACCCAACTGACAGAGGAATCATGTAAAGTCTTCACCAAGCATTCTAAGTCCTACCTAAAAGTTGTTCAAAAAGGATGATTGAGAAGTATTACAGGAGTGGGTTGATTCATAAGACTTAACATCTGAACTTCCCTCTTTCTCATGGACAGAGGAAGGAGAAATAGGAGAGAGAGAGCATAAATGTGCTCATGCGCTCTCTCTCTCCTTCCCTCTCTCTTTCTCTCTCCCCCACATCTCTCTCTGTTGGTTTTAAACTTTCCCAAAAAGCCCCTAACCACAGCTACAGTACAAGAATATGGGCTATGTGCTTACTCAGCTTCTTGGTGACTCTCTGTGGCCCATCTAATGAAGATGGCCCAGAGCAATTATCCCATAGGGGGATTGTAAGGATTAATGAATGTGAAATGCTGTGAATAATGACTGGTACATAGTAAGCATTATTGGTGCCCCAAAATCTTTACACAGGATTTGGATTGATATGCAACATAGGCTAGTCCTGATCCCCTTCTGAACTAGTAATTTATACATTGCCCTCACTCTTTTTTTTTTTTTTTATTAAATTCAGTTTCATTGAAATACATTCACATACCATACAATCATCCATGGTATAGAATCCACTGTCCACAGTATGATAACATAGTTATGCGTTCATCACCACAATCTATCTCTGAACATTTTCCTTTCATCAGAAAGAACCAGAACAAGAATAAAAAATAAAAGTGAAAAAAAAGAACACCCAAATCATCCCCCCATCCTACCCCATTTGTCCTTTAGTTTTTATCCCCATTTTTCTACTCATCCATACACTAGATAAAGGGGGTGTGAGCCACAAGGTCTTCACAATCACACTGTCACCCCTTGTAATCTACATTATTATATAATTGTCTTCAGGAGTCCAGACTGCTGGGTTGGAGTTCAGTAGTTTCAGGTATTTACTTCTAGCTATTCCAATACATTAAAGCCTAAGAGGTGTTATCTATATAGTGCATAAGAAAGTCCACGAGAGTGACCTCTCGACTCCATTTGAAATCTCTCAGCCACTAAAACTATTTCATCTCATTTTGCATCCCCCTTTTGGTCAAGAAGATACTCTCAGTCCCGTGATGCCAGGTCCACATTCATCTCCGGGAGTCATATTCTGCATTGCCAGGGAGATTATTCCCATACACAAGGAAAATTACAAGAAACTGCTGAAAGAAATTAAATAGGATATTAAAAAATGGAAGAACATACCATCTTCTTCAACTGGAAGACTAAATATAATCGAGATGTCAACTCTACCTTAACTGATTTGTAGATTCAATGCAATACCAATTAAAATTGTAACAACTTACTTTGCATAAATAGTAAAACCAACAACCAAATTTATTTGGAAGGGCAACATGCCCCAAACAGCCAAAAATATCTTGAGATAGAGGAACAAAGTGGGAGGTCTCACTCTACCTGACTTTCAAGACTTACAAAGCTACAGTGCTCAATATAGCATGGTACTGGCATAAGGCCAAAAAATACTGACCAATGGAATTGAATTGACTGTTCAAAAATAGACTCTCACATCTATGGACAATTGATCTTTGATAAGGCAGCCAAGCTATGTCAAATGGGAGAGAAGCCTCTTCAATAAATGGTGTTGGGAGAACAGGACATCCATTTCCAAAAGAATGAAAGAGGTCTCCTACCTCATACCTTATACAAAAATTTACTCTAATTCAATGAAAGACCTAAACATAAGTGCTAAAACTGTAAGACTCTTCACTGGGAGTTGCATTGCCCTCACTCTTGCCCACCCTATTTCTGTACACATAGAATCATTAAATATCATATCCACAATAATGAAGTGTTAGGTAAAAATAATGGAGTTAGTGCTATCAGATGACTGATATGATGGTTAAATACTGATGATGATGATGAAATGATCAAGAAATGATGATGATGATGATGAATGTGATGTCACTTCACATTTACCAGGCACCACATGTTGTTCAGCCATTGTGTTTGGCATATATATATGTGTGGGTATATATATATATATAGTCCAAACTACACTTTAGATTTTTTGGTTTTTGTTTTCTTTTTCAATTTTTTTATTGAGATTGTTCACAAACAATACAATTATCCAAAGATCCAAAGTGTACAATCAATTGCCCATGGTATCATCATACAGCTGTGCATCCATCACCACAATTAATTTTTCTTCAGTTTGTAGAACATTTTCATTGCTCCAAAAAAGAAATAAAGACAAAAAAAGGAAACTCAAATCCTCCCATACCCTTAACCATCCCCCCCTCCATTACTGATTCATAGTTTTGGTATAGTATATTTGCTACTGTTGATGAAAGAATGTTAAAATACTACTAACTGTAGTATATAGTTTGCAATAGGTATATATTTTTTCCTACATGACCCTTTATTACTAACTTCTAGTTAGTGTCATACATTTTTTCTAGTTCATGAGAGAGATTTCTAATATTTGTACAGTTAATCACAGACATTGTCCACCACAAGATTCACTGTTTTATACATTCCCATCTTTTAACCTCCCACTCTCCTTCTGGTGACATATATGACTGCAAGCTTCCCCTTTCCACCACATTCAAACACCATTCAGCACTGTTAGTTATTCTCACAACATACTACCATCAACCCTGTCCATTCCCAAACATTTAAGTTCAACCTAGTTGAACATTCTGCTCAGAAGTGGCAACCACTCCCCATTCTTTAGCCTCTTTCTATATCCTGGTAACTTATATTTCATGTCTATGAGTTTACATATTATAATTAGTTCATATCAGTGAGACCTTGCAATATTTGTCCTTATATGTCTGTCTTATTTCACTCAATATGGTGCCCTCAAGCTTTCTTCATCAACCCATTTTTTTTAAGATGGTTTTGTTCCCACACCATACATTCCATCCTAAGTAAATAATCATTGGTTCCCTGTATAGTCATGTATTTATGTATTCAGCACCATTGCCACTATCTATATAAGGACATCTCCATTTCTTCCAAAAAGAAGGAGGAAGAGTCAAAAAAGGTAGAGAGACAAAAGAAAAAGATAAAAGAGAGAGAAGAAGAAAAAAAAACATGACAGCTAGAAAGCAACAAAGGGAAACATAGCATTACACTAAAATAGAAGAGTCAGACAACATCACCAATGCCAGGAGTCCCATACACTGCCCCTATGTCCCCCCGCCCCATATACATTTAGCTTTGGTATATTGCCTTTGTTATATTAAAAGAAGCATAATACAATGTTTCTGTTAATTATAGTCTCTAGTTTGCATTGACTGTATTTTCCCCCCAATCCCACTCTATTTTTAACACCTTGCAATGTTGACATTCATTTGTTCTACCTCATGTAAAAATACATTTGTACCTTTCATTACAATCGTGGAGTACCCTAGGTTTCACTGAATCCTAGTATTTATCCTTCATCTTTTGTTCTTGTATCCCATATGGTCCTAACCTTCCTCTTTCAACCATGCTCACAGTCATCTTTGTTCACTGTACTTACATTGCTGTGCTACTATCTCCCAAAGTTGTTTTCCAAACCTCTCACTCCTGTCTTTTCCTTTCTGTCTGTAGTGCTGCCTTTAGTGTTTCCTGTAGAGCAAGTATCTTGTTCACGCACTCTGTCATTGTCTGTTTGTCTGAGAATATTTTAAGCTCTCCCTCATATGTGAAAGACAGTTTTGCTGGATATAGGATTCTTGGTTGGTGGTTTTTCTCTTTCAGTATCTTAAATATATCACCCCACTTCCTTCTTGCTTCCATGGGTTCTACTGAGAAATTCTCACATAGTCTTATCAAGCTTCCTATGTATGTGATGGATCGCTTTTCTCTTGCTGCTTTCAGGATTCTCTCTTTATCTTTGGTGTTTGATAATGTGATTATTAAGTTTCTTGGCATAGGCCTATTCAGACCTATTCTGTTTGGGGTACACTACACTTGTTGGATTGGTAATTTTATGCCTTTCATAAGAGATGGGAAATTTTCATTGACTATTTCCTCTATTATTGCTTCTGCCCCTTTTCCCTTCTCTTCTTCTCAGACACCAATGACATGTACATTCCTATATTTCATTTGTCCTTAAGTTTCTGGAGACATTGCTCATATTTCTCCATTCTTTTCTCTATCTGTTCTTTTGTGTGTGGCTTTCAGGTGCCTTGCTCTCCAGTTCCTGAGTATTTTCTTCTGCCTCTTGAGATCTGCTGTTGTATGTTTCCATTGTGTCTTTCATCTCTTGTTTTGTGCCTTTCATTTCCATAGATTCTGCCAGTTGTCTTTTCAAATTTTCAATTTCTACCTTATGTATGCCCAGTGTTTTCATTATATGCTTCATCTCTTTTACCATATCTCCTGTAAACTTTTTTAATTGATTTAGGATTAGTTGTTTAAATTCCTGTATCTCCTTTGAAGTGTAAGTTTGTCCCTTTGACTGGGCCATAATTTTTTTTATCTTAGTGTAGGTTGTAGTTTTCTGTTGTCTAGGCATCTGGTTTCCTTGGTTACCCCAATCAGGTTTTCCCAGACCAGAACAGGCTCAGGTCTTAGAAGAAGGCAATAGTATCATGTCTTCCTGAGGTGTGTCTTAGAAGATTGGTGCATGCTGTGAGGCCTTAAGTCACTGTGCTTTCCACCCACCAGGTGGCACCTGTCAGCCTATAACTCCAGACTGGTGTAAGGAGGTATGGCCTGTGGCTGTTTTCCCCCAGGCTCTGGGGTCCAGTTCTGAATGGAAGGCTGAGCCCCACCTCTTTCCTCTTAGGGAAGATCCCTCCCTAGGGAGAGGTCATTAGCATTTGAATAGACTCTGCCTGTGCTGTTGTCTTGGTCAGAGTGCTGGGTACTGAAAGTGGCTGAGGCTTTCTCCACTGAGTTCAAAAAGGGACAGAAAGTCCCCTTCAGGGACAGTCTGTGGCCACTCTCCAGCTCTCTAAGGTCAGTCATCACCAAAAGCCTCTGTCTACTTGTTGGAGATTCATGGCTTATATTGAGCAGTCCACACTTGTTAATTAAAACCCCAGGTTTTGCTCAGCTGAGCTATATTCACTTGCCAGGAGAGTGCTGCTACATAGCACAGGAAGGCTTTGCAGTTCGGGCCATGGGGGGAGGGAGCTCCTGGCTTGGATCCACAGTTTTTACTTACAGATTTTATGCTGCAATCTCAGGCATTCCTCCCAATTCAGGTTGGTGCATGATGAGTGGATGGTCACGTTTGTCCCCCCACAGTTATTCCAGATTATTTACTAGTTATTCCTGGTTGTTTATTAGTTGTTCCATGGGGACAAACTAGCTTCCACTCCTTTCTATGCCACCATCATCTTTGGTACATCCACACTTTAGACTTTTGATACAAGGATTCCTATATCTCTTTTCTATATAAGAAAACTGAGATTTAGAAAGGTTTTATAAATTGTTTCTACATCCCTTTTTCTCCTGCCTTCAAAATCAATATTTTTAAGCATCGTCAAGTTGCTTCCTTAATACCTACCCACTCATTAACCCACTAGCCTTAAATCTTGATTACTGAAATTAAACAGAATCATCTATGGCCCCCTTGTTGCTAAATCAAATCAGCCCTTTCTCCCCTTATCTTACTGGATCTCACTACAGCATGTGATTCTGTTGACCACCCGCTCCTTATTAAAAAAGCCCTTTTTCCTCAGTTTCCATGACACAACATTCTCCTGATTTTAATTTTTGACTACTTATTGTCCTTACTTTTGAAGGTACCTATTCCTCTTTGTCTTTTAAGAGAATGGCTTTCAAATATTTTTATTACAAATCATGGAAGGAAATGTATTTTACATCACAGTCTTACATTTGAATACATAGTCATACTTTTCATGAAACAATACTTATCCTTATTATGTGCAATGTATTCTGATTACTTTATTTCGTTAATAATAATAATGTTGGTCATAACCCATCAAATTAATTTCATGCTTTACATATTTTTCAGTGTTCTGTCTCAACGTTATGTCTTCTCTCACATGTGGTTCAAACAAAGCCTGAAGTGACCAGTCTACTTGGTCCTAGCTATCCAAACATCTGTCACACACTAGCACACAGTGGTAACAAAACCCAGGAGACTAGGTAATAGTCTTAGCTAAGCTCAGAAAAGCTTAGAAGACAATTACAATTAAGTCCCCAGAACATTTTTTTTTAATGGTGTCATAGATGTCAGAGAGGCACTTTACTAAAAGTTTTAAATTGTATAAACAAATACTGCTTTGGGAAATGAGTTTTAAATATTGCAGAAGAGAATTCTTCTCTAAATTTGAATCAACAATAACATCCAATATCAAAGCAGCTTTAAAATTAGAGTGAAGTATGACACCAAGATTTCTAATTTTAATATTCCATCACCTGATTTTACTCCTAATGAGAAAGCAAACAAATCTGTACATCTCTTGTTATCACCTCAAATATCATTTGTTCATTAACTAATTCATTCAGCAACAGTTGTTTAGCGTTTTAATGTATGAGGTATTATAAAGAATACAAAAATAAATTGGACATGGTCTTGCCTCTAAAAGGTGTTTCATGTTATTTGTTTACTCATTTAAATATTTTAAAATAGGAATGATTTTTTAGTACTTTTCTGTTTCCCAAACATTCATTAATGTCTTAACCCAAGATCAACGCTTTTTAATCATGCTTATTCAACCACAATTATAAACTGAAATCTGAGAAGTTATTTGGGTGTATTTTTTTTTTCTTTTTCATAAAACTCAAGTACTCTTTTTATTCTAGGAAACCATTATCTGCTGAAAAAACAGTTAATATTTATATCAAAATGGGTGACTGATTAGCTGTGATCCAGTTGTATTACATGCAGTAAATATTAACCACCAACTAAAATTTAAAACCAGATAACAAAATCCCAGTTAAGTGGATTTTTATCTATTTTTGGACTTTTGTCCACAACTTTAACAAAGTTCATTATTAAGACAACAGCCAGCTGTTCGATGATTTCTAATCTCAAGGAAAATTAGAGATTATGTTTTATCTTCTCAGAGTCTGCTAGGTAACAGTATTTTTAATCTAGTAGAATTCTAGTCTAGTTAGGACATATAAACCCTTGCAAAAGTAATTAATCATGTGGGATGCTAGTAATGTATGAATTTCATGGGCTCTCTAAGAATGAATGAGCCATGGAAATGGTGACCGAGGACCGAGTTCATGCCACACTGTTGCTCCAGTATGACATGCCAGGTGCAGCTTATCCCAAATGAATTCTCTTTTTATTTGAAATGCAGCCAGGCATTGCAGCCCAGGTGGTGGCGAGGACTCAGTCTAACACCATGCCAGGGAAAGTCTGGAGATATACATCCCCTACAACACAGCAGTTCTACTTTGGAATATACATATTTGCACATATGTCAAGAAAACCTGCATATGTCAGGATGTTACTACCAGCATTATTTATAATAGTGAAAAGTTAGTGGGAACTCAAATATCCACCACACATGCACACACACACACAGAGGATAAGATTCTATAGTGTATATCTGTAAAATGAATAACCTATATCTAAAGATATCATTAAACATAAATCTCACTACCGAATGGCAAATACAAAAATTCAGAGATACATGCCATATGATATCACATATGCATATTTTCAGAGTCAACAATGAGAATATAATAAATTTTATAACAGACAGAAAAACATATACAAACTTAAGAAAAGAAGTTTCTTTAAGGGAAAGAGAAAGAGGAATAGGATAGATGGGGATTAATTTAATTTCTGTCTTTAATAGTCAATTTAAGAACTTGAAATACATGTGACCAAATCTTGACATTTGATGAATCTAAGCGGTGAACAATACATGTTATTTAGTTTGTTCTCCCTGATCTTTCCTATAACTCAAATATCAAGATTTTAACCTATTTTTTGAAAAGAACACAAATTACATTAAACTTGGATCAGATTTAGCCAAGATCAATATCTAGTATAAGAAAACTATGGCAGGAGTCACCAAATGATCTTCTGCCATCCCAATCCCATCAAGTAGATGACACAATCATGATTCCAGGAGGTTTGTCTAATTTGAGGTAGACCAGGATGAGTCTGTGAGCAGTGCTCGCAGAGGCTGGGTATGCTGATCAGGGCCCCAGTCAACAAGGCTGGACTCCAACCCAGTATAGAAAATAGAAGAACTAAGGAGGACCTAGTCACAAAGTCTAGTGTATTGCCTGGGCTACCCTGACAGGCAGGCAGGCACCAGATAACAGGCTTATAAAAGCAAAACTAAATTGAGACCTTATCCAATGTTTTTCATGGCATCCCTAATTTCCTCCATAAGTTCATCAGAGTTGCCTCAAAATCTGGGTAGGATTGAGAGTCTTTGGACTCTATAGCTTACACTGGTGAGAATGTAGAAATGGAATTAGACCAGAATAAATATTCACTGACTGTGGACCCTAAAACATCTCCTCTCTTGTCCCACCCATCCTGCCTTCCACTCAGCAGTATATTAGTTAGGGGATAGGTTAATTTGCTGTAACAAAGACTCTGCAACCACAAAGGCTCAGACAAGACAGAAGTTTATTTCTCTCTTCCACACAGTGCAGAGGTAGGCAGGCCCTTAAAGGGGATAGAGCAGCTGTCCTTCACAAAATTGTCCAGAGAGCTAGGTTCCTTTTACTTTGTTTCTCAACCACCTTTTAGGGTGGTATCTGTGTCTGCATGGTCAAAGTTGGCTTCCTAGTATCATATCTGTGTTCTAGCTTGAAGGAATGAAGAAAGAGAGGGTTGGGAAGAAGCAGCTCCTCATAGATATGATTTGGAAACTTCATTCATCCCTTCCCTTCATATTTCATATCCCAGCTTAGTTACATGTGCACACTTAACTGCAAGCGAGTCTTGGAAATATAATAGTCCTAGCTCAGCAGCCACATACTCAGATAAAACTCAAGGGGTTCTGTTTCTAAAATGAAGAAGGAAAGAATGAATACTGGGGGAAATTAAGAGTCTCTGTCACAGGATGGAAAGAAGACTGACAATTATTTGCTAGAATCCCTAGGCTTGCTTCTCACAGAGAAAAGGAGGATATATAAAAGTATTGGATACCTCCATGAGATTGGTAGTGACAATTTTTCCCAAAAGGGAGATTAAATAGAGTTTTAAATGGAGCAATTTGAAAGAAGAGAACATGATGACAAATCTGAGGAAATAAGAACTTTAATCTTTTCCCCTTTTAAGTAATTAATTCTATTCTAAAACTGCTTCAAATTTCAGTAAATAAAATATGCTTATAAATGCACAACTTGATGCCTCAATTATGGGAAGACAAAAGGGGCAAGTATCAAAGGCAGGCAAGTTTGCCCATTCCATCTTTTTGCTGCATCCAGGTGAGATGATCTACCAAATGAAAGATCCACAAGATCGAGGAAGCACCGCTCCGGAAAAGACAGATTCAAGGAAAACAGTAAAACCAAAATGTCTGTTCATCCCTATAGCAGAGGGTACATGCTTTCTCTGAAAAGGGAAGCGAGATCATGCAACTGAGACATATACTCATAAAAGCATGCAGGCATGTGCAGGCAATATATATATTGAGGGCTAGCTTTGTATGAACTATACAAAGTGAGGCAGAGTACCATGTAAGCTTTCCACATGCATAGTTTAAATTTATCCTCATCTCTAGTGTTGACATTATTATCAAATTTTATAGATAAAGAAACTGAAGCATTGTTATCAAATGTTGAAATTGGAGTTTAAACCTAAAAAATAGAATAAAAGGAAGGAAGGAAAGAAGGAAGAAAGAGAGAAGAAAGCAGATCCTCATAATACATTCAGTCAAAGGAAAGTTTAAAGTATTCAGAGGGAAAACTTTCAGATAGTATAATAAGGCCAATAAAATGCCTTGTTCTTTCCATGGCCAAATCCATTGTTGCTACAAATGGAAAAGTTGACTGACAGTACCTCTCTCTAAAGAATTAATAGAAACTATTCTTATGCAAACAACACTTTTTGTTCTGTTTCAAAGATTTATGTGGCCTTTTCCATGTCTTCAACTGAAAATAGCAGATGAATAAATAACCAAAAAAGAAATAGAGGATAAGTCATTCCCCACAAGTTTAAATCAACATTCAGTTGGGGAAGTAGGGAGAAAATTGAATATACACTAGTCCAATGAGAATTTTCTTTTCTTTTCATTGTATGTTTGACATTCTAGTCTTACAATGGAAAGTCATTTTGACAGTTTTTAAAACAAAAGGCAGTTTAAAAAGCTATGGTTGGCTTGCACTTTTCTCAGTGCCTGCTATTCTCATGAGGCAAAATGCAGTGCAGATCAAAAGTCTGTGACTTAAGATCATTTGGGAATACAATTATTCAGTCAACTTGAGAGACAAATGAGGAAAAAAAAATAAGTGACCTAAGGAATAGGTCCTAAGAGAAAACAAAATCGTAAGTGGTTATGGGTAACCTTGGAAATATTTTTCATTATAGAGAACTCTTAATTATCATATTAGAAAATTGGGCATATTTTTGTCCTCAACAATTGAAAATAACATTTCCATGTGTGATAAGAATAAATGGCAAGTCTTAAACCCCTTTTCACTGTCCACACTCCACCCCCATCAAAGAGGAGAACCAATGAATTCAGTGAACATAATTGAGAACTGAATCACTCTCTAGGTAACAGGATGTGAAGCTATTTTATGATTCTGACAGGCCCCAAGGTAGAAAAGAAAAGAAACCTTATGATCATTAGTGAAATTATGGGGCCCCATGGATTCAAAGTTTTGCTAATTGTGAAAAGAGCTTTTCCTCAATATAAGCTTTGAATGTACATTCTTGATGAGGGAGCATATCATTAAGCTGGGACACTGTATTCCAAAGAAGGTATTATACAAAATGCCAAATTTAAAAAGCAGTTAAACTTCAAAAAAAAGTTTTTTTTTGTTTTGTTTTATATTTTGGACTCCTTGACCAAGGTGATGAGTCATGTTATATGAGGAATTTTTGAGGAAGACTTTCTGGAGAGCACACCCTGGAGCTGCAGAGGGGTAAGCAACCAGACAAAGTAGTAAAGCTTGAGAGAATTTCAGGTAAGAGATACCCGGAATTGGAGGGGACTTCCACATAACCATATAAATGTTCCACAAAAGGAAAAATCAGCCTCAAACATCTGGGATCAGAGAGCATAGAGCCATCTTGTGACAATACAGTTAAATAAGAATGTTCCTACTTCCCCTTAAGTCTCCATTTTCCTCCTCTAAGTCCATCTCCCCTAACCTAGAAGTGGCAGAAAGATTAACCAGTAATTGGAGATGGAAATAAATAAGTAAAAAAAGGTGTGAATGAACATTCTTCCTTCCCAGTAGGCATAGAGTAAAAATAAAGAAAGAACATGAAATCACCCATAGGTATTCAAGGCCAAATAACTTCAGCTTTTCCCTAAATAAATGGGAATAGACTTCTTTACAGATCTCCAATTAAGATGTATTTTAACTTTCCTTATGTATACATATGGAATGAGTTTTTAATCTACCAAGATATTGTTTACAAATCTATCTTATTTAGTCTTTACTGAATTCCTATATATCAGTCACCAACTCTATTAGGAAAACAATTCTTCTCTTATTTTCTGTATGCTAATGATAACATGTTCACAATAAAGATCCAGAGGTGATTTTGGTTTTTGCCTATGCACTAGATCTAGAGAGGTAAGACTAGATTAAAGAATGAGGACATAGCCATATTCTCATGTGTAATCCCACCTTTTCATACATAATGACCTCCTTTTGTAGAGTGTGAATGTGAACCAAGAAATTAAATTTCTTCATTACTATTACATGGGAAAAGCAAGGGGTCAAAGACCCCATCACACATAACACTGACAACTCAAATGAGTAATCTGTGTAAAAGTAAAAATTGTGAACTGTCACTAACAATAATTATCTAAAAATATAGCAATGTTGGCAATGTTCCTTTTGTGGAAAACTTTTGTATAAATTAGTTGACATTTAATGTGTAGGATGTTAACTTCAAAAAAGAATTATTGGGTTAATTTTATTTTGTTCTGATTTAATTTACTTTCCATCTCAATTTAAATTATTATTTCTCCTAAATACAATATGTAGTCCTTTTGAAATCATTCAATTTTTATTGGAAAATTTTAGTGCCCTACAAATGTCATTAAGATTCAATTACCAAAATCTAAGTAGTCTCTAAAAGAATATTCTGTTTTTACAATGTGTCACAATGATGTTCATCTACTAGCCCCACTGAACAAATTTTAAGCAATACAGCTCAGCCAAAATTCACATAGAATCTATCCATTCTGACATTCCCACTTTCTAGATTTATGTTAAGTGAAAACTTTACACACACACAAAATTAACCATTTGCTATGAACAGGCCCTTTGCTAGGCACTTTAGTAGCAACACAAGCTTTTATCCCTTGCCTTCATCTAACCAACCCTGGGGAAATGGTAGTCTTGCAGAGAACCTGGATTGGGGCTTTGTGAAAAAGTGTTTTCTAACACCTAAGTCTTATACAAGTGAAAACTTTCCTGCAAGTTAGCAAAGGAAGGAAAACCTTCTTAAGTAAAGGATAACAAGCAGTGTCAGGCTGGGAGGTATTGCATTGAGTATGCTAGGATTAGGGTTCTGCCAGTTTGGTGGAAGACCCTGCCAGGCTGCAAAAATCCCAGTGAGGAGATTATTTTAGAAGAACATCAAGTTCTCCTTGAGTTTCAATATCAAACCAACAACATCAAAGCCCTTGGATACTTTTGACTGAACTTATTCTACAGGAATTCTCTCACTTAGGCACAAATTATGTTTTAAAACTCATAGGCCAGGGGAGAACCTAAGATGGCAACTACGTGAGACAGGGCAAAAAAAAACACCTCCATGAAAAATACTAGATAAAAGCCAGAAAGTGACCCAGAACACCAGTTCCAGCAATGCACCAGCCGGACAAGGTCTATTAAATCCACAGGGACCTTGCATTTGGTGAAACAGGGAGTCTGCATTCTGAAATGAGCTGGGAAACCCCCTACATGGCCCAGCGGCCCAGGGCTTCTCTGGAGGCTGGCACGCACTTGTGATGTGGCACAGCCTTCCCTCAGCAGAGGTCCTGAAAGAGCACAGCTGGGAAGGGGTACCTGCTTGGAAATCCCAGAGACCCTACACCAATACCAAGGACTTGTGGGTCAGTGGCAGAGCCAATCTGTGACAAGACTGAAATGAAGGCTTAGACGCTTGTAACAGCCTTAAATCACCAGGAACACCTGGGAGGTTTGATTATTAAAGCTGCCCTGCCTCCCTAACCACCCAGACACACGCCCCACATTCAGGGAGGACAGCACCAACAACACACCCAACCTTAGTACACCAATTGAACACCACAAGAATCAGATCCCCACACACCACAAAGACAAAGTCGGGGAGAACTTACCTGAGGGGAACAGGTGGCCCGCGGACACCATCCACTGGCTAGTTACAGAAAGTATACGCCACCAAGCTGTAGATCTGAAAAATTAGATATCAGTATTATATCCAGAAAGAACCCTATCAAGTAAAGCAAATGCCTAGAGGCCAAAAACAACAGAAAATCTTAAAGTATATGATAACACCAGACGGTATGGAGAACCCAAACCCAAACATCCAAATCAAAAGATCAGAAGAGACACAGTACTTGGTACAATTAATCAAAGATCTAAAATCAAACAACGAGAGCATGGCACAGGACATAAAGGATATGAAGAAGACCCTAGAAGAGCATAAAGAAGAAATTGCAAGAGTAAATAAAAAAAATAGAAGAGCTTATGGAAATAAAAGAAACTGTTGGACAGATTAAAAAGACTCTGGATACTCACAATACAAGATTAAAGGAAGTTGGACAACTACTCAGCATCTTTGATGACCACAGAATGGAAAATGTAAGAACAAAAGAAAAAATGGGAAAAAATTTTAAAAAATTGAAATGGATCTCAGGGATATGATAGATAAAATAAAACATCCAAATTTAAGACTCATTGGTGTCCCAGAAGGGGAAGAGAAGGGTAAAGGTCTAGAAAGTGTATTCAAAGAAATTGTAGGGGAAAACTTCCCAAACCTTCTACACAATAAAAATACACAAAGCATGAATGCCCAGCGAACTCCAAATAGAATAAATCCAAATAAACCCACTCCAAGACATATTCTGATCAGACTGTCAAATACTGATGAGAAGGCGCAAGTTCTGAAAGCAGCAAGAGAAAAGCAATTCACCACATACAAAGGAAACAACATAAGACTTAAGTAGTGACTACTCAGTGGCCACCATGGAGGCAATAAGGCAGTGGCATGACATATTTAAAATTCTGAGAGAGAAAAATTTCCAACCAAGAATACTTTATCAAGCAAAACTCTCCTTCAAATTTGCCTTAAATTTTTCACAGGCAAACAAATGCTGAGAGATTTTGCTAATAAAATACCTACCCTACTTCAGATACTAAAGGGAACCCTACTGACAGAGAAACAAAGAAAGAAGAGAGATATAGAAAAAATTAACAGACATATGTAGAACATTACACCCCAAATCACCAGGATAAGCATTTTTCTCTAGTGTTCACGTATCTTTCTCCAGAATAGACAGTATGCTGGGACATAAAACAAGCCTCAATCAATTTAAAAAATAAAAAAACAATTGAATATATTCAAAGCACATTCTCTTACCACAACGGAATACAAATAGAAGTCAATAATTTTTTATTTGCAACTCTACTATTTACTTCCTACAGGATATAAAATACATAAACTCTAATGACAAATCAGTGACTTTGGACTCAATGTATAATATGTTATTTCTGACAAGAACTACATAAAGGTGGGGGAATGGAGGAGTATGGGACCATAGTTTACATGTCCTACTGAAGTTAAGTTGGTATCAAAGAAAAACAAGATTGTTATAGATTTAAGAGGTTACCTTTAAGTGCCACAGTAAACACAAAGAAATTATCAGAGACTATGACCATAGAGATGAAAAGTAGAGTATGGGTTACAAGGAGTGGGGGAAGGGGCAATGGGGAGTTAAGAAATGAATGTAGGTTTGCTGCTTGGGGTGAAGGGAAATTTCTAGTAATGGATGGTGGGAAAGAGCATTACAACATTCTAAATGTGATTAATCCCACTAATGGAATGCTAGGGAGGGGGTGGAATGGGAAGATTTAGGCTGTATATGTTTCCACAATTGAGAAAAAAAAAAAAGAAAGAAAGAAAGAAAAAGAGAGTCGAAATAGGCAATGAAAATTAAATGCCAAGGGTGATCCTGGATGGGATCTGAGGATGGAGGAGAGGAGGCCCAAAGGGGCACAGTGGGGACATAAGAAAAAATAAAAAAAAAGGAAATACAGAATGTAAGCTTTGTATCAATGTTGAATTTCTTGAACTTCTTAGCTGTGTTTAATGGGACTGCATAAAAGAATGTTCTTGTCATGGGAACTGTATATGTGAATTGTATTGTTTGTTCAAGGATCTGTGCAGCTTGTTCTAGTATGTTCAGAAGACAGAGCAATAGATGATGGATGATAGATAGGGAGGGAGAGGAGGGAGGGAAAGAAAGAAATGGTGGTGTGACAGGATGTTAAAGTTGGTGGATCGGGGTATCGGGGGAGGGGGGTCGGGTATGCTGGAGTTCTGTGTATGGGTTTTGTATTGTTTTGCAACTGTTCCTGTAACTTTCAATTTATTTCAAAATAAAATTTAAAAAAAAAAAAAAACAACTCATAGGCCAGATATTTAGATTTTTGGAACATATATACCTGCAAAAATATTTTAACATAGCAGTTAAATCTGTTTTATTGAGTCTGTTTTAATGCATAGATGTCTAGTATAGCACATACCAGAAGAATACCACCCAGAGTAGAAAAAGAAAGCTGATTGAGAAAGAAATCAAGAAATCACTGTGAGAATTAGAATGACAAAATAGAATATTATATGCCCTAAGGATGTAGAAATGATACAATTAATAAAAGATAGGAGGGGAAAGGTGAGAGAAAGTGGCAGATGAAGTCAGTTAGCAAAACAACTTATCTGTAATAGTTTGCAGTAAAAAGATATTCAAGGCAGATGTGCCAGTTTGAATGTATTGTGTCCCCCAAATGCCATTATCTTTGTGGTCTTGTGGGGCAGAAGTTTTGTTGCTGGTTAGATTTGCTTGGAATGTGCCCCACCCAGCTGTGGGTAGTGATTCTGATGGGATGTTCCCATGGAGGCATGGCCCCGCCCATTCAAGGTGGGCCTTGATTGGTGGAGCTATATAAATGAGCTGACTCAAAGAGAGGAAACGGAGTGCAGCTGGGAGTGATGTTTTGAAGAGGAGCAAGCTTGCTAGAGAGGAACGTCCTGGGAGAAAGCCGTTTTGAGGCCGGAGCTTTGGAGCAGAAGCCAGCTGCCTTCCTAGCTAGCAGAGGTTTTCTGGATGCCATTGGCCATCCTCCAGTGAAGGTACCCGATTGCTGAGGTGTTACCTTGGACGCTTTGTGGCCTTAAGACTGTGACTGTGTAGTGAAATAAACCCCCATTTTATAAAGGCCTATCCATCTCTGGTGTTTTACATTCTGCAGCATTAGCAAACTAGAACAGATTTTGGTACCAGAGAAGTGGGGTGCTTTTGCTGCTGAGTTTGCAAATACCAAACATGTTGGAGTGGCTTTTTAAATGGATAATGGGGAGTTTCTGGAAGAGTTGTGAGGAGCTTGATAGAAAAAGCCAAAACTGCTTTAAAGAGACTGTGGAAATATGGACTCTAAAGACACTTCTGATGAGGCCTTGAACAGAAATGATGAATATGTTGTTGTAAACTGGAAGAAAGGTGATCCTTGTTTTAAAGTGGCACAGAATTTGGCAAAATTGAGTCCTGGTGTCAGATGGAAGGAGGAATTTGAAAGCAACAACCTGGAATACTTAGCTGAGGAGATCTCCAGACTATGTGTGGAGGATGTATCCTGGCTTCTCCTTGCAGCTTATGGTAAAATGCCAGCGGAAAGAGATAAACTTAGAACTGAACTCTTGGGTTCAAAGAAACCAGAAGCTGATGGCTTGGAAAATTGCGAGCTTCCAGGGGGTGGAATCCCAGAAGCTACAGCCCAACGTGAGGATGTAACCAAACATGGAACCCAGCCGCTATTTCAGTACAAGCCAAGATTGGAAAAGGAGTTAAACAGAAAGGATTTGTGGAAAGTCCTATTGTCTAATGGCTTTGACCCCTGTGTGCTTCATGCAAAGCCAACAGAATTTTTGTGAGATCTTTATAGACAGAGCCATTGCCGGTCTGGACTGGAGGAGACAGACAAGGAAAAAATTAAAGGAAAAATCTCTTCAAAGACAGAGCCATGAAGGTTGAGGTCTGGAGTCAAGAGGTATAGGGCTGGGAGAGCAGAGCAGACCACATGCATGGAAAGGGTGAGTTTGCCCTGGAGGTCGAGGGCGGGCTTTCCGCCTCGATGCTCTGGAAGAGTTTTGCCATCTGAGGTCCCAAAGAGGTTGGAGCACATTCCCAGGGAACTGGGGAGAGCCTGGCTGCCACCCCACTGTTCTGAAGGGGTTGAGCGTGGGCCCCGGAGATAGAAAGGAATCCGGGAGCTGCCCCGATGTTTGAGGAGGGTGGGGCAGAGAAGGTGGTCTCCCCAGTGTGTGGATATGTTGGAGCACTCACCCAAGCATTTGGAGAGAAAAGGGCTGCCAAAAAGGCCCTTGGGAAGGGTTAGGCTCCCGCTCTCTCAAGCCCCACGGATGCAACATAGCTCTGTAAATGACTCTCGGACTTTGAAATCTAATGGAGTTTGTCCTGTGGGTTTTAGGAACTGTTTTGCTCCTGTTAACCCTGTTTTCCTTACTCTTTCTCCTTATGGCAATGGAAATGTTTATCCTATGAATGTCTCTCCTTTGTATACTGGGAGCACATAACTTGTTCTAAGTTCACAGATCCACAGCTAAAGAAAAATTATGCCTTAGGACTGGCCACTCCTATAATTGATTTTGATAGGATCTTGTACTTAACTTTTGTTACTGAAATGATTTAAGTTTTTGTGATATTGTGATGGAATGAATGTATTTTGTATTTGGAAAGATAATGTCATTTTGGGGTCCAGGGGATGGAATGTTCCGGTTTGAATGTATTGTGTCCCCCAAATGCCATTATCTTTGTGGTCTTGTGGGGCAGAAGTTTTGTTGCTGGTTAGATTTGCTTGGAATGTGCCCCACCCAGCTGTGGGTAGTGATTCTGATGGGATGTTCCCATGGAGGCATGACCCCGCCCATTCAGGGTGGGCCTTGATTGGTGGAGCTATATAAATGAGCTGACTCAAAGAGAGGAAACGGAGTGCAGCTGGGAGTGATGTTTTGAAGAGGAGCAAGCTTGCTAGAGAGGAATGTCCTGGAGAAAGCTGTTTTGAGGCCGGAGCTTTGGAGCAGAAGCCAGCTGCCTTCCTAGCTAGCAGAGGTTTTCTGGACGCCATTGGCCATCCTCCGGTGAAGGTACCTGATTGCTGAGGTGTTACCTTGGACGCTTTGTGGCCTTAAGACTGTAACTGTGTAGCGAAATAACCCCCCGTTTTATAAAAGCCTATCCATCTCTGGTGTTTTGCATTCTGCAGCATTAGCAAACTAGAACAGCAGACTAATCAGTTAATAGAACTAGAAGGTAAACATTGAGAAAATGTTTAAAATCTTTAAAGGTAAACATTAAGAAACAAAATATTATAGAATACTGGGGGTGGTAGAATATAAAAAGAGGGAAAAAGAGGAGAAAATATGCTAATTTCATCATTGCTGACCACAGAAAACTAATAGACACTTAAACACAGTTATAATTTTAAAGGAAACCACCAATGAAATGTATAAACCTTTCTAAATATATGAACTTCATGCAAAAAGTAAAGAAATCAGACTACACAGTGTAAGACTGACAAATTTAAGACATAAAATTTTTTAAACAATTTTTAACTGTTCTCACAAACACTGAGGACTGATGTGTATCTTGGGGCTTGCCCTTATGAAGCTCATTACTGCAAAGGAGAGGCTAAACCTGCTTATAATTGTGCATAAGAGTCTCCCCCTGAGTGCCTCTTTGTTGCTCAGATGTGGTCTCTCTCTCTCCTAGCTAAGCCACCTTGGCAGGTGATCTCACTGCCCTCCCTCCTATGTGGGACCTGACTCCCAGGGTTGTAAATGTCCCTGGCAATGCAGGATATGACTCCCAGGGATGAATCTGGACCCAGCATTGTGGGATTGAGAACACCTTCTTGACCAAAAGGGGGATGCGAGATGAAACAAAATGAAGGTTCGGTGGCTGAGAGATTTCAATGTATTGGAATAGCTAGAAATAAATACCTGAAACTATCAAACTCTAACCCAGTAGCCTTGACTCTTGAAGACGATTGTATAACAATGTAGCTTACTAAGGGTGACAGTGTGATTTGAAAAGCTTGTGGATCACACTCCCTTTATCCAGTGTACAGATGAGTGAGTAGAAAAATGGGGACAAAAACTGAATGAAAAATAGGGTGGGATGGGGGGATGATTTGGGTGTTCTTTTGTACTTGTATTTTTTATTCTTATTCTGATTCTTTCTAGTGTAAGGAAAATGTTCAAAAATAGATTGGGTTCATGAATGCACAATTATATGATGGTACTGTGAACAGCTGATTGTACACCATGGATGATTGTATGGTATGTGAATATATCTCAATAAAACAGAATTAAAAAAAAATACTACTGCATAGCAAAAGAAAACCCAAGAACCACCACAATCCCCCACAAGTCTAATATAACTGACAACCTGGGGAAAACATTTGCATATATAAACTTATATTTCATATATAAAATTAATATATGGAAAGCTATACTAGTTAATAAAAGGAAAAACAACAATTTCAAAAATGGACAAATGAAAAGAAAAAAAAATTTATAAGAAAATAAATACAAATGGACCTTAAACACATAAAACATTGAAAATTTTAAAAACTGAGATCCATTGTTTTCTGCTCTCTGGCAAACTGAAGGTTGATAACACACACTTAAGGCAAAGCTATTGAGAAACTGGAAATCAAATAATTGCAGTGGAGATATTTTTGCAAAAGCTATCAAAGACATATACCATTTAAACCAGCTGTTCCTTTTTGGGGTATTCTTCCAACACGTATACTAGCTTGTGTGTGACATGTTGTGATGGTTAGGTTCATGTGTCAATGTGGCCAGGTAATGGTGCCCAGATGTCTGATCAAGAAAGCACTGGCCTAACTGTTACACAAGGATATTTGTAGCTGGTTAATAAACCAGAAGGCTGGTTTAGTATATCATCAGTCAATTGATTGCATCTGTGGCTGATTACATCAACGAAGGGAGTGTGTTCTGCAATAAGAGAATTCAGTCAGCTAGATTTAATCCAATCAGTTGAAGACTTTCAAGGGAAAAGAGAGACAATTTCACTTCTCAGCCAGCCAGCCTCTCCTGGAGAGTTCATCGAAGACCTTCATCAGAGTTGCGGCCTGCCCTACAGAATTTGGACTCAAACATCCCCACAGTTGCATGAGACACTTTTATAAAATCTCATATTTATAGATATCTCCTGTTGGTTCTGTTTACCTAGAGAACCCTAATACACATGACATATGTACAGTTATTTACTCTTGCATATAATAGCAAAGGTTTTAGAAAACTATAAATGCTGATTAACGGGGTTCTGGTTTAATAATTTATAGAATATTCATATATTGTTTGAGCAAGCAGGTGTAAAATGGAATCCATGTATTGATGTGACTTTGAAAATATTTTATGTTAAAAAAAATTAGTACAGAACACTGTATGTGGTATGTAACCCTTTTTATTAAAGTGGGGGAAAATGAGAATAAATAGACTAATTTTCTTGTATATGTATAGAGAAATTTCAGATAGATATAAGAAAA